>NC_133489.1:9576256-9867782 GCF_025370935.1 Choristoneura fumiferana
CCGGCACTTGTGCTCCTCCCGCTTTTTTTAACCGCCTTCGGTTATGTTCTAATGTGTGACTATCCTTGTAAGTCTAACCCTAGTAACGCTAATTCTTTCACCGCTCACGTGCTCAATGACCTCGAGTCGAGCCTAAATAATTTTGGGAATTAGAAGAAATCCCATTCAAACGTCATTTAAGTCCAGAAGAGACTAAATGTGAAATTTATACACACGTCTGTGTCCCGCAATGAGGAAGGTAGATACACTGTGGCCTTACCTTCTGTAAAGATTCTTCAGAACTGGGGAATTCTCGTTCTGTTGCTCACCGTCGTCTGCTTTACTTGGAGAAGAAGTTCAAGCAAATGCCTACTCTTCGCGATTCCTATAATAAAGTCATCTCAGAATATATGCATAATGGTGGTATCTAACCGAAAACCCGAGTCTGAACTTATGATGATGGTTACTTATATCCCTCATCATGCTGTCATCCGCCCGGAAAAAGTAACGTCTCCTAGGGTCGTTCTCGATGCCAGTGCTAAGACTCATTCAGGTATGTCACTTAATGACATATTGCACACTGGTCCTAATCTACAGGCTGATTTATTTTGCTTTTACTGAACTTTCGTTTATTTCCAGTAGCTATGACGTCTGATATTAAACAAATGTATATGCAAATTTGTTTGCCTCCGCATTGACTTCAAATTTGTCAAATATTATTTCGCTTTTCCGAAAGCGAACCAATCCGCAGCTTCAATTCACCCGCGTCCCTTTCGGACTTAAGTCGAGCCCTTTTATGGCTATGCGTACTGTCAAACAGTTATGCTCAGACGAAAGTCACCGCTTTCCTGATGCTGCAAGAGTTGGCAAGCTCTCAGCTCTACATGGATGATCTAGTCCATTCATGTATTAATGATGAAACCGCAATGCGTTAATCGCAAGAATTAATCGCGCTATTCAAGTCTGGCGCATTGACTTAGTCAAATGGTCAGTAATTCGTCTGCACTTCTTAGATAGTCTTCCCGACTCACACCATGCTTCTGTCAATTTTAACGACAAGCAAATATTTTGCAAAGGTTGTTAGGGTTGTCATGGAACCCACAAGTGACACTTTCTTTATAACTACGTCTCCCGCCTGCTGGTGGAAGTGCACCAAGCGAATAATTCTATCCACTGTAGCTCGCTTGTTTGATGTTCTTGGCTTAGTAGCTCCCGTTGTATTATACGCCAAATATTAATTAAAGAACTTTGGCTTTGCAAGATCGACTGGGATGACACACCCCTGAGCATATAATCAAATGCTACTCTATGCCAGTGCAAGACATTTCCGATGCTTCAATTTTTAAAAAATCCCGTCACATTGGCATTAACTTCACTCTGACTGTACGGTCAACATTGTCGGATTTTCAGATGCCAATCTCAATGGCTATGGATGTGTCATTTACTTGCCTGTTGCAGCCCAGCGGTATGTCACTGTAAGGCTACTCTGCTCAAAGTCAAAAGTAACACCCGCAAAAATAACTAACACTTGCTCGTTGGAAGAAGCTATGTGCAGCTACTAGTGCTGTCCAAATTGATCACAAACTGTTCATACACATACTTTACTCTTACTCCGATTCAGGGATATATGCTTTCACATCAACAATTGCTCTTTCATGGATTAAATCATTTACCTCATAGATGGTCCATTTTTGTTACAATCGTGTTGCTCAATGTCAAGAAAATGTTGCATCAAAAACTTGATCAGTTGCCGGAGTTGACAACCCTAATGATTGTATTTGTCTCGCGGTATGCTACCATCACAATTAATATCAAAATAATTTGTGGTGGCCAATCTTGGTTAGAAGTGGCCTAGTGACATGGCCTATTCAAAAATTCTGTCCCAAGAATTTCGATAAGTTGCTGTGAATGCAAATCTAATACTTTAACCGCAATTGTTCAAGCTGAATAGTACAGCACAATAATTTGCTCAACTTAAGATTAAAATAAGTTACTCGCATATTTTAATATACTTAGCTTTAATTTGCCGCAAATATTAATTATTAAATATACCGCTCTTAAAACCGCTCCTTTTCTTAAATCGCTTTATTAACCGCCAGGTGTTATTTTACTTTGGTTAAAGCCACCGCTCGCAATTATAATTTATTTTACCGCATTCTATTACAGCGTGTATACTCAATGACGCTACCGCTAAGTGCCATATCTTCGGATTAGCAAGTAGAAATTTCGCGCTGTCATCGTTCTCCACCATTACCTCTCATATTTCGTTTTCTAGAATTTTTTTACCGTACAACGGCAAAACCTACTAGACACTGGCAAAATTGTCCTCCAATGGACAGAGCCATATTTTTCTAAGAAATCTAATCTAAGTAGAAAATTTAATTCCCGCGCATTTTTTAATGTTTACACCGCGCCATGTTTTACCCGCTACTGATTTGTCTAACGAGTGCTGAAATACCTGCACACGTTGCAAGTCAGAAATAAATGGTATACCCAAGACCATCCATCAAAGTAGGACGTTGTGTTAATGGGTGATGACAAGTTCCCCCGCTTCACTGGCCCTTGGGTGTTGTGACAGATGTCTATCCAGGGTCTGATAACGTGGTTCGTGTAGCCATGATAAGAACTGCTAAAGGATCATTTAAGCCCTGTCGTAAAATTGTATCCTCTTACCTTCACAGTAGATTTAGAACATTTCATTTTCCTACTTCACCGCACCGCACCGCATCATACCTCACCGCACCTCATACTCATTGAAATTCTCCGCATTTCAAGGCCGGGAGCATGTTCGCGCACTAAAACCTTTTTAGGCCATACACAGTGCAGGGGTGCTCTCTGGCCAGGACTTGTCAGTCTGGCTCAAGTCTTGTCATTGACATAAGTTTTTTCATCCGCTCACGTGTTATATTCGTTATAAACCGCATCGCCAAATAAGAAGATTTCCTTCGACTCCGCATCACAAGACCCCGCATCACATCATCGGCCGGAGCCCTAACCAGGTGAGTGCTTCTGCACTATTGGAAACTCCATTTGGCATAGCGCTCTCGGTCTTCCGCCACCCATAAAAATTGGCTATTTACAAGCTATTTATTCAATTAGAAATTATACATGACACAAGTTGACAGCTTGACATAATTCATAGTGGTAATAATATAAAGTACATAGAGTTCAGCGATGTGCATAAGGACTCTTTGAATCAGCAAAGAGTCGATATCATATCATTTATTTTAATCATTCACTCTAATTTCTTTGTACCACTACCACAACTGCTACAAAACGAGATTAAGAAATCAGCGTCCAAGGCCAAGATCAATCCTGCAAGAAGCCATCTTGTCGCTACTTTTTTGAGTTGCGCGAAATTCAAAATCACCTTCAACATGGGGTCACATGACCAGATTTATCGCTGCAAGCTGCAATCGAGCGACGAGCAACTGCATGTGGGGGCACCTTAATTAAAGATTTGTTTGGTAGACACTAGATTCAAGGTATTTGATGTTTGTGATATCTGAACGTACTGCAAGCGCGAAGCTATAAAAAAAAAAAAAAAACGTACTGCAACAGCTGTCAACGTCATTTCATTCCATCCATCCATCCATGGCATGGCCCCGCCTCCCTCCCTATCAATTCCCTCCCGCGGCGTTCTCAGCTGTCTCTGCCGGTTATTTTTAGGTTAAAATTCTAAAATAAATTCGTGAAGCTAGCAGAGGTGCTCACATGTACGTAGGTTATTTTAAAATTTTCAACGTGCGCATATTATCTTTATTTAAGAAAATTGCGCATTTGGTAGTGTTGTACGTCTCGTGCCCCAAATTTATTCGAATGTATGTGTTCTTTGTTTACTCAGGGTTATGAAACAATAAGAGAATCTCTGTCGCTTGCGGAGCGCCAGATTAAAGTGAACCATGTCGGGGGATGTACAACCAAGGAAACGTAAAGATAAGAAGAGGAAAAAAGGTAAGTCTTCCTAGTAGGGGCTTAATTGTTGAATGAATTGTTTATAATTGGTGTCCCATTTGTATTAAAGATGATTTGGGAGTAAATGAGCCGCGCGGGACGTCGGCAGCGCTGGGAGAGGGCGACTCCTTCATGCACTCGCACCACGACCACGGAACTGGCGGTCATTGGTGCGCCAAAGTCATATTCTTCTCGCTGCTGGCCATTCTCGTCGCGCTCATTGGACTCATTATACTAGAAAACCGAGGCCTTTCTGAATGTAAGTCATTGTTGTTATGCTAATGTACTGTAAAACTATTGTTGTTCATACAAATGCCAAGTTCTGTAGTTTTGTTAGCAATCAATTTTATGCTTTCTTATTCCAAGTACCTACATAAACATCAGGTCTATTTAACTGATGAAAAATATATCTGAACACAAAATTATATTTTGACCTCTAAAATTATGTGCATCGTTTATGATAGTGGCAAGTGTTCATATGTAGGTACCTATTCCATTTTCATGAAACTAAATTCTAGATGGCAGTTGTAGCAATGTAACTTCTTGTCCTGTTATTATACTAAACATAATTTTATAGCTATGAATGTTTTTATTCCATATTTATTTACTTTTGTTTATCAATCAACTTTTAACTATATGTTTTTGTAACATTAAGGGGCTGTTTCACCATCCATTGATTAGCGTTAACTGGTGGTTAGGTGTGATGCCGTCTCTATTTAATTTTGTTTTGTTCGAATAGACGGAGATGGCATCACATTTAACGGTCGGTTAACGCTAATCAATGGATGGTGAAACAGCCCCTAAATGTAGATTGCTGACTCCTATCATAAAAAATGTCATTAGTGGAAGCAAATGCCGTGCAGTCACAGTACTCTGGAGTTCTCGAAGGTTGGCTGGAAGATGCTCCCGAGGATGATCACCATGACACACATACACTGGAGCTAAATCATCATGTAAGTCATGACAATTTCAATTATCATTATTATCTTTATTGTATAACCTTATAGAAAAGGATCATCACTTTTATTTATTTATATTATTGGGCACATTTGCTGTAAGTATTCTATAAACTATAATTCTGTATATTTTGTTTACAATATTACACAAATTGCCAATTAGGATGATGAAGATGATGCAGAACATGGTGAGGAAATAGAACATAGTGATGAAGTAGAGGGTGATGACCATGATGATGATGAAGAAGAACACGATGATGATGATGAAACCCATGATGATGAAGACGATGATGATGATGTAAGCCCTGAAGATGAAGAGAACACTCAAGATTATGAAGATGAGGCTCAAGATGGTGGTGATGATGATGAAGAATCGCAAGACAACGAAGATGGTAGTCAAGAGCTTGATTTAGAAGCCAATGATGAGGTGAAAAATAATATGTTACTACTGACATTTTTAACAAGTGTTGCTTAGTTACTAACAACAGAATTAAAGATTTTTATTTTGAAATTCAAATACCAAAAGCGTTGGTAATTTATACTTTAGCGTCATTTAGAAATGTCACGTCATATTTGTATTTAAATAACAGGATGAAGAACTCACATATAGAAAGTATTATCATGGAAATGAAGCGGAACCTGATGATGATGATGATGACGACGATGAAGAAGATGAAAATGAAATCGCGGAAAACAATGATGATGACGACGATGACGAAGATGAAAATGAAACCGCAGAAACAATGATGATGACGATGAAGATGAAAATGAAAAATTAAGTACTGAAGCTGATCAAGATAATGATGACGATGATGATCAAAATAACAATCGAAGTCTAGAAAACGATGATCAAGAAAATGAAGGCGACGACGACAACGAAGACAATGACCCTAATAATGAAGCAGAGAGTGAAGAAAATAACAATAAGGTGCAATATTGGAATGACAATTTGAGTTCAAAATTTAACAAACTATGATTGGCACTAACAAGCTTCTACCTAAACCTTTAAAATATACAACTGGTTTTGGTTCGAATGATATAATTTTAACAGATTAAGAGCATTTTTATGTAATGTGTAGAGCTTTTGGACCAGCCAGTTTGACTGTATTCATGATTTGGCCTTAAGCTACAAAGAACTGCATAATGCTTATAAGTGTTTTTTTATTTTCTTATAACTTTCCTCTTTTATTGTTTTTGCTCTGCCACTTTTCTTACAGATAAGTTGTAATTAGTTAAATACTTAATAACTTCAATGGTGCCAGTGTATTATTTTTACCTTAAAGAGGCTGGCATGGTCACTCAAATGTACAGTTCCCAGAAATTCCTTTACCACCCTAAGGTTCAATATTGTTTGTAGTTTTTAAAACATCAAAGTCTAATTTCACTTACAGGACAATATGAACATCAGCCTAATTGTATTTTTCTTATGCAGAAACTGTCATAAACAATAGTAAAGCACCTACTTGGTCCACTATACAGGATGCTGATGTCTGTAACTTTGCCTGTATCTTGTGAGAACCTTTCCCACACACTTTCTCACTCTTTCCCAGGTTAAGTGTTAATCAGGCATAAAATAGCTTTCTATTAGCTAAAAAGTTTTCAAAATCAGTACATTAGCTTCAGAGATTACTTCTTTTTTTTTTCATTTTATTTTAATAAATATTAGTATACATCAATAATAAGTTAATCACCATTAGTCTACAATCTAGGCGAATAATAACCTGAATATTTCCCCAATATAATAGGATCAGGTCTTGATACTAAACTTTTATATAATGTTTATAGGACGAAGAAGAACACGATGAGGGAGAAAACGAAGACACATCATTAGAAGTGGAGAAGATCGAACAGGAAGCCTCTGAAGAAGAAGAACCAATTTCTGCTGAGCTTCCCACTCTGCCAGAGCCTGCAGACAATGACGATGACAACAAACCTCAAGGTAAAATCCAGAGCTTACAGTTGATCAGTGGATAAAATGCTGTGCATTTTGGCTTCAGAAACAATTTTTGTGTCATTTCGTTAGGGTCTAAATTGAACTGCGTTGATTGTGTGGGATGGAATATAAACTGCCATTACTAGATATTAGAATCGTTCTATTTTCGCATTTTTCGCATGTGATTAATGAGTGGGATAAATTTGTTCTTGTTTGTTGCAGATTCCGTGGAAGACGAAGCTCCTGAGGTGGATGATGATGATCAATCCAATGAACCCGATGACGACTTCTTGGAAGTGGACGATGATGAGCCTCCAGTAGAACGCATCACGGCACCAGCTGGCAAACCTTTTGCTGAGGTAAATTTATGAAACTGCTCAACTTTTTTGGGCCAAATGGATGTTACAAAAATCTCTTAAATCTGAATCGGAAATCTCTGGCGCTTCTTATATTTGTAGCCTTGTCACTTGTCCCTAAAGTTTGCTTGTACTTAGCCTAGAGTTAGGCAGCTAGGATCTAGAAGAAATGCTCGGACTAATTTATCAGTGATAAAATGGTAATAGCAGTACCTATATTTTTGTGAACCATAAACCCCAAGATAGAGGTTACCTGATCTGTTCTTTAGAAAAAATTTGATTAATAAATGAAATATATATAAATTGCAAATTAACATTTAACCTTGAATGTATATATGTAATTTCGAATCCAATGGAATTAGGCAATCGTGTAAACAAAGCAATTTTTCACGATTACTCCATAGTTACTTACATTTGAACGCCAATCCCGATCGTATTCACATCTCAATGAACCCACCACTGTTCAATATAGTAACAATCATTGTATCATTAAATAATTGTGTAAATATTTTTATTTTATAGATTTAATTGGAAGACGAAAATTCGTTATATTTGTCAAATTGACATGATCATCTTTTACTCAACGAAGTCTGTTTAGTCTCTGGATTTTAGTGATGTACCTACAAGATTAATTATTTGATTGAACCAACCTTTCTTTTAAGAATTACCATTCCTGAGATATCGCGATTCTAAAAGTTGAAGGAGTCACGTTCTACATGATAGTACATTTATGCCACATACAGGATGACTGGTAATTTCAAGTAACAGCATTTGTCAATATTCAATAGGTTCATAGCAAATTGGCTTTCTGTATGCGGTCGGTGTATACCGCATACACCCGCCTTCAGGACGGCACATTGTAATAACGTCATATATGGTCTGCTATGATTATTTTTAAAGTAGGAACTAAATAGTACATTTTGAGTATTTTTTTTGTATACTTGTATTTTTGTATTTATAATGGTACTCCCGCCATTCTGACTCTTTTCTCCATAGGACAGAACTCAGAAGCTATTTATAAAAAAAAGTGATTATATATAAATACTTGTATGTTCATTTCGCTACTATTTTATCATAACTATAAACATACAAATAAGTACTTAAATAATGAAATATGGATAAAATTTAAAATAATTATTCACTACTGATTGAAGTATCTTAGTGCATTGGTGCAATAACATCACTAGGGCCATAGACAAGTTGGTGTCAATGTCAGTTACCACATTTGTTTACCAGATTGCTTAATTATTGGATTCGAATATAGAAATATCCAAATTCTTTTTTACCTAGGAAGAAGAAGAAGAGACGTCATCAGAGAAGCCAGCAGACACGTTAGCTGAAGAAGAGGAGTACGAGAAACGACAGGAAGAACTCCGAAGGGAGGAGGCACAGGCCTCACACAGTAAGTAAATTGTCTCTTTATTAGTTGTGACGCTTCTCCTTACTGCTTTCAATATCAAGGCACATTATCAAAAAATCTGATAGAAATGTGCTCTACCTTCACATGATAGGGACAGGGGCAGAAGCGCATCTGCAAAAAAAACTCATAATGTGCCAGAGCCTACGAATAAATAATAAGTCAGGAAGCGTAACTCAGAACAAGTTCCACACAAAAAGTGGCCATATCTAAAACCAAAACGACTTATGAATCAAATACGAATCAATTTCAAGGTTGCAAATATACGTTCTTGTTGATTGGTTAAAATTCAGAAACAAAGCAGGGATTGGTTGGCTCGCGTGGTGCAACGTCAGATGGCGTTCAGACGGATTACTTCATATATCTAACGTTTCAATGACGTGTCATAAATTGATAATGACAGCTTGTTTTTTAAGTGACTAAAAGGAAAAGGAGGAGGTTATCAATTCGGTTGTATTTTTTTTGCTGTTACCTCAAAACTCCGTCATTTATGAACCGTTTTGATAAAAAAAAAAATCGTTTGTATAGGTATACCTCTAATTATGTCCCATAGGCACAAAATCAGGATTTGATGATTGGATCCTAAGGAAAACGAGGGAACTCTTAAAATATTGTAGGGACGCCTCTGGTAATTTGGATATATTTAGTAGTGACTCGTGCATTTGCTCTTGACGAAGTGGAACTAATGATAAAGACAAGTGAAGACCACAGTTGACCACCGGAGTTACTACTCAATAACATGTAGTTCACGGCTTTAAATTCAATTCTTTAACACAGTTGCTAAGCAATTTATACTCCTCGTAATGCATATGGTGAAATTAAACTCTTGAATAATGAACGTCTCTGCATCGGAAAAAGCAATCTTTGAAGAAAGTATGAAGAGGGGTGAGGAAACTGTCATTTACATTATGTGAGCCATAGACCACAGACTTGATTTTGCATAATAATGACCATTTCGAACTGACGATGAGTTTGAAAATTTTTGAATAAAAATCTAATTTTACGTTTATTTACTTGTGGAAAGTGATCCCTGGACATTTTAATTTTGCATTGTTCCTGCTCCACTTCATAACACACGTTGGCATGATAATTTAGAGTTGTTCACAATCAAAAATTCGAAAATTTGACGTGAGCTCACTAAACTTGCAAAATAAAAGTCAGTCAAAATTAAATGACGCGCATGCGCACATTAGCGCAGGACATGCTTAGGACACGGTATGCGTGCTTTAGCGCAGTTACAATTCCAGACTTATTATTTTTACCTTAAAACTGTTTAAAAAGAGATGGAGAAGTCAACATTTTAAATTTTTGCAGACAGCAACTTTCTGCACATTGATTTCATGGGTAAACATGAAGAGACCATGAACCACTGTTCCAAAAAAATCAATGAGAATTATATCTTATTCAAATAAAACTATTTTGCAAGCTTTCGAACAAGCAGCTGGAAAGCATGTGTAATATTAAACAAATCTGACATTAACGCATAGACTGCTTGCATGAATGTGTCTTTGTTCCCAGTTTATCAGCATTTAAATTATTTGCGATCGCATACGCCTGCTTTTCCAATCTTACCTGATTGAAATAAAAGCTACTATACAAATCAGACATAAACACATAGACTGTTTGCATGAATGTACTTTGGTTCCGGGTTTAACAGCATTTACATATATCATTTACGACTAAGAAGCCTGCTTGTCCAATCTTACCTGATAAAAATAAAAGCTAATTATTAATTTGAATACGCACTAAACCTAATATAATAAAAATTTGTTCTTACTCAAAGCAATGTACGTAAAATTTTAACTAGTTATATGCAAAAACATACAAAATAAAGATTAATTATATAATATGTTTTATTTTGCCCCTTATACTTGCTTGTCATTCGCACTTCGGTTTTATTTTTCTTTCGACTCACGGAAAACATGCATTCTTATTCTTATAGCCCGTTTAATTAAAGTTGCTTACTTTACACACCTGTTTATTGTTAATTAGTGTAATAAAGACACACCTTGTTTAAAAATTCTAAAAAATTAGTTGTAGCTTTGCTGAACTATAGTAGGTACTGAAAACATTTGGAAAACTAATCATCAGAAAGGTTACGCGTATATATTAATCAAAACATTCGGGTTTTTATTTTCGTAGCAATATTGATAATAACCCTGAGATCAAATAACGTCATTTTGTTAACTACTCTACAAACTTCGGTCTGATTTGATAAAGTGCCAAGCTTTAATACTATAATTAAAATGCATAATCAATTCCAGTTCTCAGATCATGCAGCTGTTTACAATAATTATGATTGTCTGTGTTTGTATTGCTGCCAGGCATTACTTCTATAAAACCCTTTATAATAAGATAATCGTACTGTTACAAAACTAAATTACACATTGATGTTGTCCTTAATTGCGTTTTTTCGGTGTATGCTTACTTGTGATTGGCTGAATACGTGTTAGGCTTATAGGAATGCTATACCTAAACTTGCCTTACGGATTGCGACAGGCATGTCATAAGTACATAGTCATAACCATAACAGACAGAAGAATTAGACATACGGCATAGGACCTCATTTCAACGACTTAGCTAATTCGATACAGTGTCAGGCATTATCTCAGTCGTTTATCTCCAGCAGTACTTCCTAACCTGTTTTTGAGCAGGGATCATTTTGGTTTCATTCATTAGCAGGCTAAATACAAGGTTAAATATAAAATATATATATATATAATAATAATAATATATGTAATATCATTCGCTTTTCACTGGCGCACTCTTCAAAATACTGGCGATTTGTCAGTATTCTGCATTACTGTATAAATAAAGTAAGACTGACAATGCACCCAAAATATTTTTGCAAATAAGCAAATCTGTCGATCTTGACACCATATTTATTTCGTGTTAGTAAAAAATATCAATTTTTGACTAATAATTTTCAATTTAATCCCTTTGTGGAAATAAACTATTTCTTTCCGAATTGAAGTGAAGAATGAGCAAAATATAATTTCACACTGTTTGTTTTCACCCCCTTTTTCGGCCACCTGCTCTTATTCGTATCCATCGGTTTTGTGTCGTACGGTATATAATACGAGGTTTGGCAAGTGACGATTTTGTTTTACTCGGTTGGCAAGGGGTTTTTAAACGTATGGGGCGTGTGTTGCAGTGTGGCTGAAACTGACGGTGGGGGGAGCCCTGCTGGTCGCCACGCACGCCATCGTACGCCGCGCCACCGCCTCGAGTGGTGCGTACAAATACATTAAGTAAATATCAAACTTTCATGCTCTGCGGTATATTCCCTAATCCTAAGAAGCAATTTTGCACAACAGATGAGCCAACCGAACAGCACGTTCGTAGAGAAGAAACACCCATAGACCGACGCATGACACTGATTCCGGAAGAACCGCCTGAATCTGGTAGGGTATTAGACATTTGCCATGCTAGATTATCGCATTCGCCAGAAATTTACACAGATTTCTTTACACAGTTCCGATAAAAAAGGTGACGCAAGAGAGCACACAACATATACCTTCTATCGTAAAATCGCCACCGACTTTCGAGGAAAGTGAGGAGGAAGTGGAAGAAGAAGAAGACGAACAAGAGGAACCCGTTGTTTTTAAAGTAAGTACAAATTGCAATGTAGAACTATAAAAATAACATATCGAATACATTAAAGTGATGAACGAGTACTTATAGGTAACATTTCACTTCAGGTCACTCAAGCTGCTCAATCGGAGAAGCAAGAAGAAAAGCAGGAAATGTACAGTGATGAGGAAGATGCAGAAGACGATGAAGTTGAAGTTGAAGAAGAGAAAGTGGTAGAGCAGAAAGCAGTTCCTCAAGTTGCTAAACCACCTACTCCAGAACCAGACGATGATGTTCCTGACGATGTTGAAATAATTGAAGACGAGGAAATCGAAGAAGAAGCTGAAGAAGATGAGGAAGAAATATCCGATGTCGATGACGAAGAATTACTTACACGTCTTGAAGCTAAATACGGCCGTCTCCCGGAGCCAGAAAGACCGCAGAGACGTAGTAAACACAACATTGTTTTTGTGTTTGCACACCTGTTACATGCCTTTGCTAACGGAATGAAATCTTTATTAATCGCCTAACATTCTGAGCATGACTATGACTAACCTAATGTGAGTTGTTATCTTGCTCTTGATTTAGTTTTTTTTTATACAAGTGTGCCTACTTTTTTGGCGATATATTGATTTGTAACAAACAACACTTTTGTGCTGGTCACTACTTGCTGTCGACGTGGGAAACATTAATAATGGAGCTAATTTCTTTGCAGAGGATGGTGGCAACAGTATAGAAGACGAGTGGCCCGGCGAGCCTAGCGACGCATATTGGCGTAGTCAGCTCGATCAGGCTGAGCAAGAGTTCAACCAGGTATACTATGAAAGTTAATTAAGTACTTACCTATTTATACCGGATTAGGTCATCACATCAGAAAACAAAAAATAACAAGTCAAGTGGCTTCTGAGTAACATCTGTTATGCAAAAATCCAAATTCACGTCATAATCGACTAGGATTCGAATCAGAGAGGATCATCAGCCATCCTCACATGTTTAATTAATGGATGAAAAGTATTGTATATCACATTTAAGGCCTGTTTCGCCACTTGTCGACTAACTTTGAGTGACGGATATCAGTGATGCCGTCTCTGTCTGTTTTGTCCAAATAAATAAAGACGGCATTACTTTTATCTTACTTAAAGTTAGTCGACAAGTGGTGAAACAGGCCCTTAGTATGTTAAAAAAATATGTTACAAGTGGTCGGCTAAAAATTTCTGGCCATAACTACTATGATTAATTAAAATTTTCTTTTTTTAACAAAACCCCACTCCTTGCTCCTCTCATCCACTCAAAGGTTGACTGGTAGAGATCCCTTAAAGGGAGAAGTCCGCCTTTGTACAAGTATCCCAAAGTTTGTCAATTGTATTTTGTTTGTTTTCTTTTGTTCACTGGGACCCTAGTGAAAAGAGGGGGTTAAGTCTGCAGAAATTACACAGCTATTTTCTATTTCATGTGTAAAGGGGTTTAAGTCGAAATCAGCTGTTCAACTTCTGCAGAATTAACCCCTTTTTCACTAGGGCCCTACCTATGTATGTATGTATGTAAACTCTTTATAATAATACATACATACAAAACCCATGAGTTTTAATGAATAGAAATACCAACCAAAAGTAATAACAATACAATACAATAACTCTTTATGGCACACCAACACAGTAAGCAGCCTCTTTAGTCCCCGCGTACAAAATTTTGCACATAATTTCCAATCAAATGTCAACTTTTCTGAATTGTCATTAAGTTTAAAATTCTTGCATTAAACATTTGAGTCAAGTCTATGTACCTACATACAGACATTGGGTTGTCTATTATTTTTTCCAAGAGCAACTTCTGGTTTGGCAGGGTAGTAGGCAGGCAATTATATTTTTTTCATTTAATAGTAAATAATTTCAATACAAAAATCAAACATAGTTAATGTGGTTTCGGATACATAATTATAATTTGCGTTTATTTTAATAGGAAGTCAGTTTTGTGTTAATGCAATTGGTTTTCAAATAAGTTGGTGTATTCTTTATTTCATTTGGAAGATTAATCTATGACTTAACTGTTTTTGCGCATGAAACTCAACTGCACATTAACGACTGCATGATTATTTTAAAAGGATGCACCAACTGTATTTTTTCTATGCAGGTAGGGCTGGCTCCGAAATGTCAATAATGTATCCGCTCGCTCTAATGATACACGAATTCAATTCCAGGATTGGTTGGACTAACTGAATGCATCTATTTATATTTATTTATTTATTTACACTTTGTTCGTTGTGCCATTTTTGAAACGCTCCCCGGCAGCGGGGCCGGTCGCGACCCGCGCCCGCACCCCGCGTGAGTCGCCCCCGACCCGCCACCGGCGACCTAACCATAGCCTAGATTAGATTCATCTCTAAAATTGACCAAGCATTCAAGTGTATGTGTGGGATGTGTATGCGTGTGAGCTTCCCTTAAGTGTGTTGTGTACTAACATGGAGGGCGCGTGGTTGGCGGCAGCGGAGCGTGCCGGCGCGACGCCGCTGCGGGCGAGCGCGCGCGCGCGCCGGATAGTGGCGCGGGCGCTCGACGCCGCGGCGGAACACAAACGCGACAACGCGCTGCTCGGCCGCGCCATAACAGCCTATCTCGAACTACTCAAGATGAACGAACGCCTCTCGGATAAAAAACTGCTCGAAATCACCGAGAGAACTATCAATCGGATACAGTTTAGAGGTGAGACTTGGTATTTTACTACAATTTCTGTTTTTACTATACCTTCTTTATTGAGGTGCCAATTTGCTTTTCTTTTGTACAGGCACTTACCTAAACGCGGAGCCTGTTTACCGACTACTCATACGGCGGTTTCCTGATGACCCTTTACACAGGACCAACTTGACGATATTGTTCCTGATGGCAAACAGGTTAGAATTAATAGTTTCGAAGTTCATTATTTACGAACAACATTGTAATGTGCTGGATTTAGTCCTTGCTTTTCAGTTCTCATACTTACATGCATATTTTTCAGAGCTGATCTCGCCGAAAATGTACTTAAAGAGACCCTTCAGCGCTGGCCAGACGATCGCCTCAGTTTAGCCCAGTATGGATTTGTATTAAAAACCCGACATAACCGCCTGGAAGAAGCGGCGGACTTCTTACAAAGAGCGCTAGAAGGTGACAGCGGCCCGGCGACGGAGCCCAGATACTACTACCACTTGGGCGACACCTTGCTATTACTAGGCCGCTTCAAGGAAGCCCACGAAGTTCATAAACGAGCCGCCGCTCACGGACATTTCCTCTCGCCCGCCCAACGTTCCCTATACAACGTCCCGAGGCTAAAAGGTCAGCCGTGGTGGAACATCGAAGACACGCCGTACGTAAAACTGACGCGCGCTTTAGAGAAATCCTGGCGGGCTATACTGCGGGAAGGCGAAGCGGCGAGAGCGTTGTACGAGCAAGAGAAAGAAGGTTTGAAGGAGAGAGGGGAATGGTCGCAGTTGGATTTGTTTGCTAGAGGGCAAGAGATCCCAGGGCGGTGTGATCGCGCGCCTGTTACCTGCGCGACAGTGCGGGCCGAGGCGGCGGCGGCGGGCTGTCGCCGCGGTCAGGTCAAGTTCAGCGCCATGCGCGCCGGCACGCACGTGCGTCCGCACGTCGGACCCACCAACTGCCGACTGCGGATGCATCTGGGACTGAGCAATACCAAAGACACTTTTATACGCGTCGATCAGGAAATCAGGTGACTTGAGTTTTTATTCAGCCCTTTCTAATGTATGCTAGAACTGTAGTTGGACCAGCGAATCTTGGCAGCATGAAATGGCAGTAAGTGCAAAAAATTAGTACTGGCAACACATTTCACAGCGCGCAAAACAAGCATAAACACAAGCGTGAAAAACATACAGATCTGTTCACTTACGAAGGAGCGCCCCTCCACATTTTATAATTGTAGTTTTAAATGTATCCGCACGACAAGTCTGTGTGCGTAGCTCGAATGTGGCATTTTTTTTGGTGTCTGTGCCGTCAGTCACGCACACTAAGACAACTGTAAGTACGAGATGTACTCGTACTATTGCACCTAGATAATTAGATGTGGAGGGGCGCTCCTTCGTGCGTGAGTGAACAGATCTGTACATTGCACAAAACATTGATTTCTAATTCATTCAGCTGATCTGAGCCATAATCAAAATCTAAGTAAAAAAATTCAAAACTTCATTCATCCATATCGGTCTTTGCCAAATAGTCGCCGACTACGATAGTGACCAGATACTCGGCTTTACCGACTAGTCGGCACATCTCTACAAATAATTTCTTGTTGGCGTTAATTTGAGACCCATTTGGTCTGTCCTTTGAATTGTCGTACAAAATGACAGATATTCGTTCTTAAGTGGGTCCCAAATTAACGATCGTGACCGTACAGCCAAGGGCAAAGATATCGACATGGCCAAAGTTGCAAAAATATGTATACACGGCCTTAATGTTAAGTGCATAGAGTCGTGTAAGTATACATATTTTTGCAACTTTGACCGCGTCGCTATCTTTGCCCTTGACAATTATCTTATTTTACCAAACCTTTGTATTAAGATTATATTTTTACATGAGTATAAGAAATTCCGTGCTTTATTCAATGTAAAATATTACCTTAGAATGCCTTTTCCATCTGTACTTTTCCTTCACGACTAAATTGTTAGCCTACGTACACAAAAAACCGTACCTACCGAACAGGTCACGGAACCGCCTAATAAACTAATACTTGTTTTTAAAAATATTACAGGCAATGGAAAGAAGGCAAGGTGTTCATTTTCGACGATAGCTTCGAGCACGAGGTGTGGCACAACGGCACCGGCTCCCGCCTCGTACTGATCGTAGATGTGTGGCATCCAGAACTCACAGCGGCCGAGCGCAGACAACTGCCTGCCATTTGATCGTCACACCAATTTAGTCCAAAACAATACTCTCGTGTACTTTTATAGAGAACAAAAAACAAGTAAGAATAACTGCTGAATGTACTATATTAAGTACAAACGATTCAATGAATCTTTAATAAAATTGAAATAATTTCCTAAAAAAATTATGATTCTCGTCTGGGTCTTATTCATCTGTTCCAAAATCCAAAAGTCGCGACTAGAAATTATACACGAAAGATCAACTCGATTGATTGTTGTTTTAATCACGTAGTGTGCTTTATTTTATTTTAAATCTATGAAGATACGTGAGCGAGACAAAGACAATACATTGGCTGGGGACATGATTTGTAAGTTTTGCGTACTAAAATTATCAGCTAAAATTAGTTATTACTGGACAAAATATGAGATTTCATTTTTTTTTTCTTTGGTTAGCATTATCATTTAGTATTTATTTTTTTGTATCCTAGTCTCCACTAAGCTTCACTAGAGAAATCGCAAAACTTCTGCATTTTTTAAGAGATGTTGTTGATTGTTTGAGAAACCTTGTTACATTGTTAAAAGATTAGGATAAGATTTATTTATCAATATGAACGAATATAATTTCAATGCTCGATTACAATAACTTGTTTTATTCACAAAGCACAATTAAATTTGACCTTTCATCACCAGGACTAAGTATTAGTTAAAAAAAATAGCATTTTACGTTGTGTAAGTGTGTGTGTATTTGGTATAAAATTACCTGAAAAGTTTGCCTTAAAGTAAAACTTAGAACTATTTTTTGTCTTAAAAACTAATAAAGCTCATTTTTCTAGTTCATATTATTAAGTATTGGACCACATTTGTAAAATATTAATTCACATTTGAATGTGCAAAAACATTTCAATATACCGACGACTTACTTGAACATACATAATACAATTATTCAGATCTAATAATTAGTTGCTTGATCATTTCATATGGACGGACAAGTTATACACTTGGCAAGATAATTAGTGATAAAATTACACAAGTAATACTTAGAGTGCTATTCTTAATTTGCACTGATTTTGTGCAAAAATTGTTTTAGTAAGAAACTTATGATTTAGACAAAAAAGGCACTGGATTTTATTATTTATGAACATTGCAAGATTTATGGAATGGTCTTTTTCAGTAGGTACTAATGTAAAAAGTAATTCTAATGCTATGAGAGTATCATGGCAGCAATATCGTTGTAGATTTTGCTCTAAAAGTATAAATAGGAATGTCTGCGGTTAGTGTTACGAGCACGCATTTGTCGACCTAGATGGAACGATGCACGACCTTATAATTGAAATGAAACCCTTATAGCAATTACATGAGGGGTTGAGTTATCAGGTCGTCAATTTGTCTTCGTTCATTCCGTAGCGACAATTACAAGTCGTACTTTAACCGCACCCATAAGAATGATATTATTATTACCTTAACAGATTGATATGTTTAAAAGTTAAAGGTACAAACACAAAGTATTAGCACCCCATAAACCACAAAATATGTGCATTCAAATTATGTATATATAACATTTACAAATTATTAGTAAATACACATACGTAGTTTTATACCCAATAAAAATGGCATGATGGTTCACAATAAAACAAAACCTGTGAGAAAAAAATGTAAAACCCTTTTTTTATAGGTTCTGGTTCGCTTACACACGCGCAAGTAAAAAATAATTGTTTTTGCTTCGTGCAAGAAAAAAATGTTTATTATGCCAAAAAAAAAAGAAGAAGTTAAGCGTACAAATATCACAGGTGGTCAATACTTTTGGCCAAGGCTGTATATACACAACAACGTAAGTCTTTTTTTGGGAATTTTAAAAGGATAATATACATTTTTCCTTGCACGAATCAAAAACAATTATTTTTTAATGGCGTATGTTTTCAAAATCGATGTAAGCGAACCAGAACCGATAAAAAAGGGTTTTAATTTTTTTATTAAGTACACGTTTTGTTTTATTGCGAACCAGCATGCCATTTATTGTGTATATAATGTTTTATACCATTTGGATGGACATATTTTGTGGATTTATATTTTTTATAGGGTATTAATACTTTTGGCCAAGGCTGTAATAATAATAATTACCAATTCGCTTCCAGCGTTCACAAAGACAATCATAATTTTAATAATTCGGTAGGTATTAATTTTTGATGAACTTTCCTTATCTTAATAAAAACAAATTAAAGATCAAAAATTTTAAACCGAAAAGTCAACTTTGGTCGCGATACCTTTTCACCGCTACGGACAAAAAAAATATCTGAAAATCGTTCCATATGCGCCACGAAATGCCGACATGGCCACTATGGCACTTTTTCCAGCTGTCGTGTTTTACCGACCGTGGCGGTCAAAGGGTTAATACGCATACCGACTTGGAAAATCATACAGAACAATACATTTAACAGAGCAAGTACCTATAACAAACAGTAATTCCTATAGTTAATAGTAAAAAGGAATGTAAATGTATTTCATACATCACAATAAAAGAGATTGCTATCAGAACACTGAAGTCTTATAATAAATGAGCATGCCTATTTGGAGCTTCATTAAATAAACTTAACATTCTTTATTCAAACATAAAGCTGACCGCAAATACTTGATCTAGGTAGGTACTGTCACTGGATTAAGGCACATATAATAAGATACAATATCAGGTTAAGACATCATGTTGTAGGGGTCGTTTATTTGTTGGTAGGCGGGCGGGCCGGGAGCCTGCGGCGTGGCGTGGGCGCTGTAGGGCGGCGCTGGCGGCGGTGGAGCCTCCCAACCCCCCTCGCCACCCGCGTAGCCACCCCCTCCCCGCCCATACGAATTAGCCCCGTACGGCGGCTCACAAGGCGACACCATATCCGACCTACTATCATAATTAGAAGCATCATACCCTTGTTTCACGTTCCCATAAGTAGGATTTGATTCGTAATTTCTTGTAGTATCATATCCCTTAGGGGGACGATTGTAAGGTCCTACGACGTCATATCCTGTGCTGGGACCTCCGCGAGACCCTGTGTCATATCGTTTAGTCGTAATTGTGACAGATTCACTGGGTGGCGGCGGATCATAGACGTCTTGAGAGCGAGAGTTGGTTTCCGCTTCTGCTGCGTGGTAGGACGCAGGTCGCGCGGCATGAAAGTTGGAGTACGAAGAATGAGCAGAGGTCGGACGCGACGTTCGCGGCTCGCGCGGCAGTGACGCAGTGGACGCTAAGTATCCATTGTTCCTATAGGACCGTCTAGATCTCCGCACAGACGACCCGTTCCCTCGCGAACCAGACCGGCGCTTAACCCGCCGCGGCGTCATCGGCTTCAGAGAACTTTCACTTATATTGTTCTCTGTGGGACTTAGTTCTATTGTGTATACTGGCCGTCGAGGTAAGGTTCCTTTAACTGTAAATATAAAATTATTCAAATAAATAATTTTATATAAAAACCTTGATTACAAAAAATTGCCTTAATGAGGGTTTATGCAACAGGCTAATTGGTGCTAGTATTATGAGGATGCTAGTATTTTTTTTTTTTTAAATAATCATTCCTAGTATTCAGTTTATAACTTTGTGTCACATTTGGGATTGGCTTATTTATAACTAAATGGGCCAATCCCACGCAAGACTACAATCTCACAATACATCTAGAAATATTCCACCTTTCAGAAAACCCACATCAAGTGTTGTCCTCTGTTATTTTATTTTTTATTTTATTTGGAAAACCAACAGCTTAAATTAACTAATACAGGTGGATTACAAAACATGTAACAATAAAGCCAATTAAAGGTTTCCACAGATAATACGAAGATATGAATACTGTTATTGTTACCTGATGCAGGCTTTCTTCTCTTAAATGATTGGTGTGCTAAAAGTATGGAAAGTGGTAAGGCTGTGACTGCCAGGAAAGCAGCTACTGCTGACTGTGTAAGTTCAACATGATCCCACTTGAGAAAACACCCATCTACACGTGTTGGTCGCCATGACCCAGGTCCATCATCTTCACTCCAAACAGGCTGGCAACCCCATCCATTACCTTCCCACCAACTTATGCTCCCAGTGTAAAGCGACAGTAAACCATTTTCCTAAAAAAGAATATTAAGTTTTAATTTTTCCTTAATAAAGTAAGTTATACTGAAGTATAACTTGATAAGTATATTGTTATCCAAAGTTGTTTGAGCAATTTATTTTTACCCTGTTCAAAGTCCCAAGGTTAAGATAGTAGCAAATCAAAAACACATTCCATGTCAGCCACAAGAAACTCCGTATTGCATACTGAAAAATAAAACAGTCAACTTGTTAATCTTTGTATTGCTTTTTAGAAATCTATCAGATTTTGGTATAACATGTCTAAGAACATATGCTAGAAAACCTGATTCCAAATTAAAAAACACATTCAATTCGGTCCACCCGTTCACGAGCTATGTTGCCATAGACAGACACAAACACACATAGCTGTCAAACTTATAACACTCCTCTTTTTGCATTATGGGTTAAAAATACCACATAATTTAAAAGCAGAGGTTAAATAATCTTTAGAATGTCTCATCACACTGGATGCATTAAAACAAACACTTAAGCACTGCAGGATGCAGAATGCATTCAGTAAGTTCCATTACAATGTAGTCTTTTTAAATTGAAATACCTAACTAAGAAATAAACAACTTTCAATTTCATTTCAGAATTAATTAATTATGTATTACTGATTTTGCATTACAAATAGAGACAGGTCAATAAGTTTACAGTAAGTGGAATCGCTATATCTTACACACAAACACTTTCAACAACTCAAATGTTATCAAATATTACCTAGTTAAATACGAAAATGGGTCACTGCATGCCCAAAGAGTTACTTACCACTACCAGGTACCGTGTGATATATTGTACAGCTCCAAATGAGCCAAATATAATTAGTAAAATATTAACAAAGTTTGCGATAATGGGTAACCACATGAACCCCAAAAAGTCGAACACTTGGCGCTGAACAGTAACGATCTGAAAGGAAGAATTACGTTAAGCGTTCATAAACATTCAACACCTTGAATAAAATTGTAACGTCTAATTCGTACATACCAGTTCTATAATGCACACACTCAATAACACCGCTCTTAATTCGCAAATTGCCATTTTTAAAGAATCAGTGATCCTTACATTACAATCACTTATTATTTTGCACTTGTTTGTTGTTGTACTACATTGCCAGATGAATATTGATATGTTAAATTATCCATACTCGATTGAAGGAGATAAGAATGTACACAAAACAAATTTAATTGGTGGGTTTGAATTAAATTAAATATATATATACGAATGCCTGTAACGAGAATTGGAAGTAAAACCTAAACCATAACCAAAAAAATGTTTTTTTTTTTTTAATTAACTGTCATGCTAGAGATGAGGGTAAATCCCACAGACTTTACAAAAGAGTCATTAGGATGAATCGGTACTTCAGTACTTCGGTACCGAACCGAGCCGGATCGGCTATAGACAAACTAATAATCGGCTGAAAGAACCGGAGTTAATAAAGAAGTCGATAAGCGGATTCGGTACAGCAGCAGGGCTACTACGAAACTAAACTCGAAGTTCGTATCGTACCATTCCTCTCGCTCTCATATTAAATAGTATAAGTGTTAGAGGAACCGCACGACACGAACTTCGAGTTTCGTAGTAGCCCTCCGACACTTATTTATACTATTTAATATGAGAGCGAGAGGGACCGTACGACACGAACTTCGACCCCTGGCTACCTACTCCGAAACTCGAAACTCGAAGTTCGGGTCGAGCGGTCCCTCTGACACTTATACTGTTTAATACGAGAGCGAGAGGGACCGCACGACACGAACTTCGAGTTTCGAGTTTCGGAGTAGCCCTGCTGCCCTGCCCCTGAGCCCTGCAGGGCTACTACGAAACTCGAAGTTCGTATCGTACCGTCTCTCTCGCTCTCGTATTAAATAGCATAAGTGTCAGAGAGACCGCACGACTCGAACTTCGAGTTTCGAGTTTCGTAGTAGCCCGGCTACAGATACCGGAGCTGTAGGGCTACTACGAAATTCGAAGTTCTGATCGTACCGTCGCTCTCACTCTCGTATAAAATAATATGAGCGTCAGCGGGACGGTACGATACGAGCTTCGATTTTAGAATGTCGTAGTAGTCCTACATTCCATGGAGTCGAGATTACCGTGAATTGAACTGACTGACAGTGACAGATATGATTGTCTGTCTATTCTATCTACTCTCTATTCTATTATTCTCTATAGGTACTAATATTCTTTGATTCTATTCTAGTGGTCAGTGGGGGCACACTTAAGAACGTCACATTTTCACGTACATGCCAGCGCCTCTGGCGCCAAAATGATAGCACAAAATTGACAAATGTGTCAACCGTGGACTCGTGGAGCGCTGGTAGGTCTGCCACGCCATCTTAACGCTGTATGTCGGGCTGTCTGGCTTTCGCGGATGAACCCAGCGTGTATCTGGCTTTTTGCTGTTTTCTTAAAGTTGTATTACATTGCTCCGCTTGGGTGATCAAGTGAAGTGACCACCATAAACTCGTTTGCTGACCGGCCTCGCGATGTAATGTAACTTGCGCAATTTTCTTACAGGTCTAAACTGGGCTTTATAGACGTTAAGCTTGTTGTGTGCGTGCATGTACGTGTGTTATGTCAGATTTAGTTCTTCAGCTAGCTACAAGATAGCGCTTGTTACCATACATGCAAATTTGACCATAGAGTTGCCACTCTTTTTCTATATTGGTACTAATACTCTTTGCTAGTGGTGTACTGTGACTGTGAGTGTGGTGTGGTGAGGTGCACAGACAGAGTACCAAAGAGTACAAGTACCTATGTAGGAACAGAGTACCTTTTTTATAACTTCACTCACCATTTATTTATAGTTTATGTTAAAAAATATTATACATCGAGTTTTCCCAGTAATAATAAGTTCAAATTACTGATATAGTAGAGAAGGTAAGGTTCTTTACTCATGCATGGGTAGAAATCAATAAGAATTGTTACATTTTTGATTGTTACATTTAAACTTTCGATGCCGGTAACTTGTAATTTTAATGTTTCAGAAAAAAATGGCTTCTGAAAAACTAATCCCGTTGGAATCGAACCCAGAGGTTATGAACAAATTTCTCCAAAAGTTAGGCGTATCAAACAAATGGTCGATAGTTGATGTTATGGGCTTGGACTCGGAATTGCTTGCATGGGTGCCGCGGCCAGTGCTGGCCGTGATATTGTTGTTCCCGGTATCAGAGGCGTACGAGCAGCACAAAAAGCAGCAGGAACAAGAGATTTTGTCGAAAGGTCAAGAAATTTCTAATAATTTGTTTTACATGAAACAATATGTAAGCAACACTTGCGGAACCGTCGCTATGGTACATAGTGTTGCTAACAACACTGACAGAGTTGAACTGGCTGATGGTGTCATGAAGAGATTTCTGGATGAGGCCAAAGACCTGGATGCTGCAGCTCGTGGAAAGTTGTTGGAAATAAATGAGGGTATAATAAATGCCCACAAAGAGCTTGCTCTAGAAGGACAGACTAACACTCCTCGTGCTGAAGACCCTGTCAATCATCACTTCATCACTTTTGTACACAAGGATGGGGCTTTATATGAATTGGATGGAAGTAAAGCTTTTCCTGTAAATCATGGACCAACTACACCTGATTCTATGTTGGAAGATGCTGCTAAACTATGCAAAGAGTTCATGGCCCGTGACCCTGATGAAGTTCGCTTCACTGTTGTTGCCTTTGCTGCTACTGATTGAAAATGAAAAGTTCATACAAACGTACAATGAAATGATCACCCCTACTATAAAATATTTCTTCAACCTAAATTAAATTTTATTAAAATTAATTTCATTAAAAAAAAAAAATACTTTGGCAGGGATGGTCAAATTGTGCCTAAAATGTTGAGCTATGAGTATTCTTGTAATTTATTGTTGTGATATAAATGCAATACAAGACAAACTTTTGTGATATGGAGTAAATATTTATATGAATGTGAGCCTGTTCATTTTTACACCTGAGAATTATTGCGGCAGTTGAAAAGCTAAATTATCCAAGCAACATTTGTTTGAAAAATTTGAAACATAGCTCAAACAACAGGAAAATTCACTGATTTTGAACAAGTAACATAACACAATATCTCAGAAAAAATTTGCTTAGATAGGTAATGCCTTTCAACCATCAACTACAATATTTCCTTTTATATGTTAGAAGCACAACATTGGCCCAATTGCATAACAAATTACAAGCAAATAGTATTAGTTAATTTCAATACAAAATTGCTAATAGGTACTAGGTATAGGTAGGTAGGTAGGGCAATTGGGCTGTTGTAACAATTTTTTGTACTTGGCAGTCATGTGTTCAGGTATGAATGTATTTTGATGCAAAAATATTTTAGTAGGTATGCATTTTATTAATTTTAAATAACAGAAAAGTGATAATAGTGCCCACCATTTTATCTACTGGACTGGACTAACTAGAACCAAAAAGGGGTTACTAGGATAGTAATTAACAAACACCTACTGCAGAATATAGCAATTAGCAGGGGTAGTTAAAGTACATCCCCATAATAAATATGCATTATTGTCATTCATTCCAGATCTACAAATTTGTCATTTATGTTGTTTTGTTTGTTGATATATCAAACCGTTGCGGCAATTTTGGGTTGCACTTTTCCCACCCAAATATAAAACAGCTAAGGTCTGTGAAGGGGATATATTATTGAATGCATTTGTTTCTTGGCCACAGTGATATGAAAGAGATGCACTTGGCAATAAATAAGAAACCATGTTATCATTATACAATCAATATAAAACTCCCGGCTCCTAGCTTCACCATTTAAATTGGATCACTTTATTGAACACCCTTACATTAATACAGTAATAAACTACCATTAAAAAATTTCATTCCTAATTTTAACCTTTAAAAGTGGGGTATTTTAATATACCTCACAAATATAATTTTTATATAAGAATTATCACAATAGTACAAAATTAGATCTCGTTTTTAGTTTGGAAAATTGGTTTTACTTACTTTATTAGTTATTATCTTATCTTATATGCTATGTACCATCAGCCAAATAAGTGGTCTATCAATTTCTAAACAAGTTCCTATCAAATTAATGAACTTTCAGGTTGACAGACACGTCTATGGCCTTATTGTTTTATGACATGCAAATGATTGTCAACTTTAGGGTGGTAGACCACATATTTGGCTGATGGTACCTTTGATTATATAGTTTACCTACAGTTAACATATGTGATGTTTTGTGCATAATAAATAAAAACTCATTTATACATAAATATTTAATTGGTATCACAAAAGCTTGCTTTGCATTGCACTTATATTAAATCTATTACAAGAATACTTTTTAAGCTTAACATTAGAAGCACAGAGCTTGAAAATGACCTACCATCTTAAATTTCAGGTAGGTTTATAAAAAGTTGAGATCTAAATTTTCAGTCAGCAGCAGTAAAGGCAACTACAGTGAAGCGTACTTCATTGGGATCACGCAACATGAATTCCTTGCACACTTTGGCAGCATCTTCTAACAAAGAATCAGGTGTGGTTGAGCCATGGTTAATAGGAAATGGTTTACGCCCATCTAATTCATATAAAGCTCCATCCTTCTGCACAAAAGTAATGAAGTGATGATTGACAGGATCTTCAGCACTGGGAGTGTTAGTCTGCCCCTCCTGTGCAAGCTCCTTGTGGGCATTTATAATGCCCTCAGTTGCTTCCAACAATTTTCCACGAGCAGCGGAATCCAGTCCATTGGCATCTTGCAGGAATTGAAACATGACACCCTCAGTCAGTTTAATCTTGTCAGTGTTGTTAGCAACACTATGTACAAGAGCAATTGTTCCACATGCATTGCTTAAATTCTGCTTCATATAAAAAATATCACTAGAAACTTCTTGTCCTTTGGACAAAATATCATTCTCTTCTTGCTTTTTGTGTTGCTCGTATGATTCTGATATCGGGAACAGCAGCATCACAGCCAGTACGGGGCGCGGCACCCACGACAACATCTCGGAGTCCAACCCCATTACATCAACCATGGTCCATTTATCTGGAACGCCTAACTTTTGAAGAAATTTATTCATTACCTCCGGATTGGATTCCAACGGGATTAGTCTTTCAGAAGCCATTTTTCTGTCCTGAAACAATAGGAAAATTAATGTTACCGGCGTCGCAAGTAACATACAAAAAGTTGTAGCATTAAAATATAAATTTAATTTTAATTTGGTCTTACCTGATAATAATGTACGACAATGTTGAGATCTACTCCTCCCCTGTGACAGCTAGCCGCTTTCTTTGAATTGAAATGCTGTAAGTAAAACTACTGCGGCTGTCTAGCTTAGCTGGATGGATCAATACTCTCACCTACATGACATTGGCATTCACAATCACAACATGATATGACAATGACAACCCTTACTTAACCCTTTTACAAACCAAACCAACCAAGTCACAGCACACAGCAGTCAGTTAGAGAGAGAGAGAGACAGACAGACAGGCACTAGTCACCCACATACACAACTGAAGGCCTACTCCGAAACTCGAAACTCGAAGTTCGTATCGTACCGTCCCTCTCGCTCTCATATTAAATAGTATAAGTGCCAGAGGGACCGCACGACACTAACTTCGAGTTTCGGGTTTCGTAGTAGCCCTGCTGCTTGCTAGTGCTACCGCAGAATAAGTAATAATACAAGTGGTGCTACTCACAGAAGTGAAGTTACGTCAGTACTATTATATATTCTGTGGTTACGTGAAGTGAACTTTACTTGACACCTTTATTAAGTATGGAAGATTATTTTTTTTAATTATCGCGAATGCTGTAAAGCTTTGTTGTCATGAAAGTTATCGGATTAGTGTATTTTTTTAACGATTTGCAGCAGCATTAAAATAAAAACACTTTTCATCTCTAATTTTTCGTATAATGATGTGTTATAGTTTTTTCAATAAAAGTGTTTTGAACTAAACTGTTTTGTTTACCTTTCTTTTAAGTTACGAATATAGTCATCCAACATACCTATTACTACCTATAGCTCTAAGTAGTACTATGCATATTATGCATTTGCGTATAATAATGGTAAAACATACGTATGTCTGTCAGACTGTATAGCTACGTTACGTATGCTCATCAGCTGGGCTACTACGAAACTCGAAGTTCGTATTATACCGTCCCTCTCGCTCTCTTATTAAATAGTATGTGTCAGAGGGGCCGCACTACAAGAACTTCGAGTTTCGTAGTAGCCCGCTGCTGTGTCAGCCAATATTTTTAACAATTCATGCTTTGGATACAGGCAAAGGAGACATACCCATACAACTAAATCTGTGCTATTAACTTTTATCTTATCTGAAGGAAGCTTGAAATTTTGTATGAAGGTAGCGGTAGCTCGTACGTATAGCACAATCAAAAGGATCCACCGCCTGTGGTCTGGAAAGCGAAGCGTTCACGATTCTCAGCAGTAAACTCTAAAGGTCGATTCGGCGTAAACAAGCGCATATTCCGCCGTGAACAGGCGTCGAACATGATGAATGAGCACGTCGTTCGTGAATGTAGGCCTCCACGATATGACGATCAGATTTGTTACCACGAATAACGTAAGTATCTTTTTACTTCCCAGTGTTAGAATTTTTCCCAATTAAATTCCGCACCGTGGCCCCATCTCACTAAAAATGGTCAAGCTGTATTATATTATTATAACTTCACTTAGTAAGTTGTGGTGTATCTATGTAAAACTTGCGTCAATTAATTTATTAATAAAGATAACACATCCATACTAATATTATAACTGCGAAAGTGTGTTTGTGTGTTTATATGTTTGTGTGTTTGTCCGTCTTTCATGTCGAAACGGAGCGACGGATCGACGTGATTTTTGGCAAAGAGATAGTTTGTGGGCCAGAGAGTGACACTGGCTACTTTTTATCCCGGAAAATGCACAGTTCCCGAGGGAACAGGCGGGAACGAGGGAACGGGCGAAGCCGCGGGCAAAAGCTAGTACAGCCATAAAAAAGCGAAGCAAAGGATTCTTGTTATTAAGGGGATTCCATGCCCCAATGACCTTCGATCTGAATTCTTTAGTTTTCTAATGTTTTTTGTAGCTTGTTATAATATTAACAATGGCTATAATCAATATAGTATCCCATATTTACTTCAAAATTAATTGTCTTTGAGATATCTGGTATCAAAGTTGAACAATTTTAGGCCAAAAAACCTAGGACAAAAAAACTGGTTCTCTGGCCATAACTTATGTGTTAATTAGTTTCAAATGAAAACCCTCGACACGTTTTTAGAGACGTCAAAGACTAACCCAAATAAATAATATATGTAGGTATGTTTCGTATATGTTAGATCTTTCAAGTCAATAGAGATACAAAACGCAGTTTTTTTTTTTCAAAATCCGGTAGAGAAAAATGGAGATTATAGATTGAAGAACCGGTAGCCGTTTGACTTATAATTCTATCTGGAGTGCAAAAGTAGGAGATAGATTCAAAACTTGTCAAAAATCGATGAAAACCTCGGGTAGCCCCTTACCAAAAACTTTTGCATGAAGGAACCAAAACATTTATATTTAAAAAAAAAAAAATGTTTTATTTATTTATAAACACATTAATAATATTTACAACAGAACTATGACTGATAAGTACTTTACGGAATGTGTCGGGTCAGGCAATAACAAAATATACTTATGTAGGTAAGTTTATTTTCTATAACCCTAAATGTTTAAATAATTTATGTAAGTTACAAATGAATAACTTAGGTAATCTTATATATTTAGCTTTAATATAACAGTGCTGATAAATACATACATTCATGTAATATTTTAGTCAATTATAATAGGTACAATTTCACGTAATACTTACTTAGCAACAATGAATATTGAGAGCTCTTTAGGTACGTAAACCTGTACATTGATAGAACAGATAAAAGCTAAATCATTTCCTATCCGTAGACACTATTATAATTGTCAAATAGGATATAATATCACATATTAAGATGAGATTATTTATAAAATACGTAATTAATAAGGTCAGAACTTTATGAAAAAACCCGGCCAAGAGCGTGTCGGACACACCCAAAATAGGGTTCCGTAGCCATTACGAAACAATTAAGTATATTTTTCTAAGGATTTCGTATTTTGTACGGAATATTCCAAGTTTAGGTATATTTTATACCTTAGGCTGCTATTTATTCTTAAACTACTAATAATTCTCAAGAAAACTTAACTGTTATAGTTTCCCTTATAAATTTGATATACTTACTACCATCCTGAATTTTTTCAATGCTAAAACGATTTTTCGATTCAGTAATTTGTTTGCAAAAAGTGCAAATTTTCATTAAAATCAGCGCCCCCTCCCCCCCCTCTAAAATCTAAACCGGTGGGTGGAAATTTAAAAAAAAAAACAGGATGGCAGTAAGTATATCAAATTTACAAGGAAAACTATAAATACGAAATCCTTAGAAAAATATTACTTAATTTCTTCTTAATGGCTACGGAACACTATTTCGGGCGTGTCCGATACGCTCTTGTTATTAGCCTATATTTATTATGTCGCACTGCTGGGCGAAGACTTGTAGAAACACTACAACCGCGCCACCTGACGCCAGAATATGAAAATATATTTCGCGCAGCCGCACAAGAGATCTGCCATACCTACTTTTGTCGTCTGTTTTGAATTCAACCGTCAATACTCGACATATTGTAAAAAAAATATTTTCTCTCACAAATTTCGTTTTGACCTTCTAAAGACTTGCTTGGGCTGTATACTTTTAGATCTTACTTACAAGGTGTAGTTAGGTATACATATATAATGTACTGCTCACAACTATTCAAACTTAACTCGAAAATTGTGCTATGTCTTGTCACTATTTTAATTTATATTTTTCATTCTAATGGTGCCGTCGCTGAATCTTCCGAGACGTTTTCTGCCACATCTTAAAGAAAAAAGAATTGATAAAACCATCTTATCAAAATTTAAAGTACATATTTGCAATAAACTTTTTTTTATATATATAAAACCGACGTATTCTCTCTTTTTTGAAGTCGGTTAAAAATGCAGCGTCGCATCACGTCTCGTCGTGTTCACTGTTTGATGTAAACTGACCCTTTTATATTATCTAAAGTTGGATTTCTAGACCACCAAAGAACCTGTCATAGTAAATAATAATTTTATATGACTTTATCCTTATTAATAATTATCAATAAATGTGAAAGTAAACTGTTGTCTGTTACCGTTTCTTTCACACTTGAACCGCTTAACCGATTTAGATGACATTTGGTATGGAGCTAGGTGGAGACCCTGGGAAGGACATAGGATAGTCTATATCCCGGAAAATTTTATAGTTCCCGCGGGATAGCAATAGGTAAACGAATTTGCTGCAGACGGAGTCTCGGGCAAAATCTAGTAGGTAATCTATAAGAATGCTTAACGATCGATGTAATAATTAATAAAGTGATTAAACGTACCATCATTAACTACAGCAATCAAATCGGTCGTAAATTTAGGCAAGAGTAGAGTCAAAAACAGGCCGGTAAGGGTCGCGCCGCCGCACACCCAAGACAATGCGAAGCGATAATAGCTCTTGGCTGCACTTTCCGCGCTGTAAACAAAAGTACGTCTGGAATTTTAATAAATATAAAACAAAGTCGGGTTTGTTAAAACACTTATATAACCCGAGAACGGCTGGACCGATTTTCATGATTTTTGATTAGTTGTATTTGTGTCCGTCCCAGCAGTATAACTATTAAAACATAGGAAAATTCTCGAAAAATTCAAATAAAAGTAAAAAACATTTTCCCACACAAAATGTTCATATGTTTCGTAACAGTTATAGACCACGTCTTCAAACACTTACATAAAGTTACTTATTTTATATTTGGGTAGAAAAATATTCACATAAATACAAATACAAATGAACTTTATTGATAGACTATAAAATTGATATGGCAAAACAACGTTGGTGGAAACGCAATTGGACCCGCTAGATGGTACTCTGTTGTTTGTATGTTATCATAATTTAAATGTAGTGTTTTTTCGAGCAGGACAACGTCTGCTGGGTCCACTAATAGTATATAAAGCTAATTTATCCCGATATCCAGAAAATCTGGATAAAATAGCACAATTTCAAAATTTTCCACGGGTGTTTGCAACGTTAATGAAATCCACGATGTAATTTTTGGAAATTCCCACGAGATTTCTTCCGAAATACCGGTATTTCACTTCAAATGCTAGATCTACTGGTTTACGCGCGCTAAGCTGCGATAAAAGATCAGTAATACATAAAACAAATAAATAATAGAAATGACTGTACATGACACATGAGTAATACGAGCAGCATGACTAAGTCTGTAACCAGTTTTGAATGTAATGTATTGATAAATAAGCCAACATTTACATATCAGTAGGTAAATGACTTAGTGTAAATTGTTTGCATAGATGGTGAAACAAATTTTAATATATTGCTATTGTAGTAATAATTTTAATAATAATAAGTCCAAGTAACTATTAGATAGCAATACGAGTATAAATAAAATATCAGGATTAAGAATACTTTATCTTAAATAAAAAATCAAAAAAAGCCTTAAAAATACTAAAAAGAAGAAAACAAGTCTATTGGGCTAAAACTTTGTTAAGTAGCTAACTTAAAGTTCAACAGTCGGGACCCATTAGGTAAACATTTTTGAGCGTCACGATTTAAATGGGTCCCGATTTTCTAGCCCACTAGACTTGTTTTCTTCTTTTTAGTATTTTTTTAAGGCAGTCGGGTTTTTTGATTTTTTAAATTTATTGTTTTATTTCGCACTTTTCTGTGAAAATGGTATATTAAAACGGATATATATATATATATATATATATATATATATTTAGAATGGGCTAAATATTAGCTTTCATTTATATATACCCCATTCGATAGGTTTATTTTTTTTTACTTCTACTGGATGGCAAACGAGCAAGTGGGTCTGCTGATGGTAAGAGATCACCACCGCCCATAAACATTTGCAACACCAGGGGTATTGCAGATGTTTATGGGCGTTGGTTACCGTTAAGTAGTTACGAAAGGACGTAGGAATAGACATACATACATACGCGTCAAACACATAACCCTCCTTCTTCGCAGCTGGGTAAAAAATATACAAAGGTGGCCTTATCCCTATACGTATGGAATGTTTTGGCTGCTTGAGCTCATGTACAAACGGTGTACCTGTAGATGTCATAGAAGGAGAAGACGATAATGTGGATGTGGAAAACTATGAGTAACAAAACAAAGATGAAATAATTTTCTTTTTCTATTTTTAAACAATATTTGAAAACCTGCTTCGTTAATCGTTTCTTAAATTGTCTGTTGTTTATCTCCTTGTTAACTTAAACATCCTAAAGTATTGATTGTAGAGCAAAAATTAATGTGACCAAATTTGTAGGGAATTTTATATAGAAAGTTTAAGGAAACTGAAAGGAAGCATAATGCTATTCGTTCGTCGAGATATGAGGAACCCCCCCCCTACACCATCAGCACAGCCCTCACCCTTGAGGACTTTTAGTATGTTCATTTGGATACCGCAAGGTGTAACTGTACCAATTTTCGAAACTACACGAATTTTTCCCCTGATTTTATTAATTTTCTTACCCTATTAGACTAATATGCCTACTTTTAAAATATTTATTAGCTATAAGATACTATAATACCAAAAGACATACGATATTAACATATTAATTAAAAATCTTTTTATTTAATAATTTAAAAAAAGCCTGTCCAGGATTTTTTTAGCAAACCCATTTCTTATATATTTTCTAAAATACTACATTTATTAAGTATAAAATACTTTTCATTTTATTATCAAACTGGCGAAGGTCGATTTAAGTTCGGATCTTAGACCAGAAAGAGAAAGCAGTGAGATACATACACCTTTGGCCTCATCTGCACTTAACATCAGGTGAGATTGGGGTCAATCACGTTCAGTTTCATGTAAAAAAAAAGCTTGGCCCGTCATTCCCATGCGGATTCCCAGAAACGGACTGCTGTTTCTTAAAATAGTTTGGTTTATTTGATCAGTTACCGATGTACCGTTCAATTGATTAACAGGTTATTCCTTCATCGTAAATTTCAAATGTAATGTAATATAAAATCCAAAAATCTCGAGCCAAGATTCGAAACCACAAATCCCTCGATTCTCCCCCTGAGAGGCTTTATGGCAAACCACTAAGCTACTACGAAGAAAAACCAAATTAATTACTGTGCACATGCATAATTTGAACTTACAAGGTCTGAATAATAACAATGGCGAAGCCGCACGCCAGCTTGTCCGTGAAGCTCATGAGTCCATAGACGAAGGCCGAGGCCTCCGTCTGCGACCCCACCAGGTCCGCCGTCAACGCCAGACTCGTGACCAGCATGATGGCTGCACCAAAACCTGAAATTACATGTACTTAGGTACAAAACACGTCGCCCGCAAAAATCAAAATATCTTTATTCTATACTAGCCGTTACCCGCGACTCCATCCGCGTAGAATTCAGTTATCGCTTCCCGCGGGAACTATGCAATTTTCCGGGATAAATCTATCGTATGTTCTTTCCCGGAACTCTAAATATCTGTATACTGAATTTCATCTAAATCGGTTCAGCAGTTTAGACGTGATGAAGTTGGCAAACAAACATAAAAACAAATTTTTGGTTTTTTATAGCAAACTAACGATCTAATTAAAATAATTAAATGCACATTTTAGGAGGGTGAGTTTTTGCATGACGATTTTGTGACAGTGCACTGTCACAAACCCACTGCAGTAGGTATTCATAAGCTAAGTTCACAATACAATCTTACCTATCAAAACCGCAACGACGTAAATATAATATGTCTTGTAATTGTCGTCAAACTCCAAATGGATCCATACGAAACCAGTCATAGCACATGCAGTTCCGAAGGCATAATGCATCTTCCGAGTTATGGCCCTTGGGGCCAGTCTCTGAACTCCGGCTGCTGCGAGACTGCCTAAATACATGGCGAGAGGCACCACTGCCAATGCACGGGCTGCCAGGCCCAGAGTCAAGTGAAGGTACAGGGGAATTAGTACTTGAGCTACGTTCGCCACTAACCTCGTGCTCATGTATATGCCTGCTACCTGAAATATTAGTGTCAATGAAGGAAGGTTACTTCAAGGGGTTCGGATATAGGCAATTATACAGACACATGACTTAAGGGCCTATGTACACGACGTATTTGTTAGGCGCAGAGGACACGCAGTTAACGCATTTCAAACGAGATTGAGGTACAAAAGTATTAGCTCTTGAAAATTTTCGGTGCTTAAAACGCGCGTGCTGTCTGCGCCTAAAAATGCATGTGTGCATAGGCCCTAAGCATCAAGCAAACATTGTAAATTATCAAAATGCTTGACTGTCCTGAAACTTGGCCATCTAAAAAACCATTAACATAATAATAGGTATGATATGAAAAAAAAATTGCGTGTATAACACTACCATAGTAAATGACATGAAGATCGGCCATGTGATACTACAGCATACACTATATACAGGTGTCCCAGAAGTACCACGTCACAGTGACACCAGAGGTAGGCCAGCTCAAGAGGAACCTAACCAACCTAACATGACCCCAGTAAAAGTTGCACGGTTTTCGAGTTATTACCGAAATAAAGATTTTTGGGGATACTCCCCTTTGTCTTGACATTTTTAATACCAGCATCGACTTGGAAAGCTTTTAATAACAGTTTTTTATGTGTATCGAATCGTGAATAGTTACTTCAGAAGTGCAGTGTGTTATTTTGTCAGTAACTACCGTAAAATGCTGAAAAAACCTTTATTAATCTTGATTTAAGTTGTCTCAAAAATAATAATTTCAACTTTAACCATCTGCCATGAAAAAAAAATACTAGAAACGAAACAAACAAATAACGCCAATAAATTAGACATGTTATGCAGATTCAGAAATGGTATGACACATGTATCTTACTTAAATAAAATTAGGCATTCTTATCACTTTGCTGATGCCGCAAGCCGTCAGTGTTAAGTAAAAACATGTTACATTACCTACTAATTTATTGAATCAGGCGTTACTTTGCCGAGGTTCATATTAATGAACTGAAACAATCACCTACTTTGCTCACCCGCGACCTTATGATAGCTAGCTACGTTTATACTAGAAATGTGTGTTCATTCAGTTCCTCCTCCTCCACACTGCAAAAATACAGGGTAGTTCGAAGGACTCGCGCTGCTAGCAGACTTGACACCCCACACTTCAGTCTACTCGTGACCACGGCCATTGTAATGTTGCCGAAACGTCGAGGTAAATATTACTCGTGTGTGTAAGCGTGATAAGTCCCGTTGGTTATGAATATGAATGAAAATCACGAAAGTTTAAAACGTTAGATAATATTATTTGGTTAACGCTATAATCTGGACATCTTTAAGGTCAAAGTGAACAGACACCTTCTAGGCAAACGTGTACCATCTTAGGCCTCATCTTCGCCTTACATCAAGTGAGATTGAGGACAAACGTAAGCCTATTAAAAATATTCTAAAACCCGATTTATTTCAATGAAATATTGTGGACTGAAAGGATGGATATTATTTGAAAGCAGGTTTTCTAGCCATGGTTCTAAGACATATTCTATCAAAATCGTTTCAGCCGCTTTTGAAATATTGAACTTTGAAGTGAGAAAGTTGGGGATTTTCCAACTTTTTTTTGGTTAGATTATATCCGGTTCTTTAGGATCCGGTCCTAGCCTTGAAAAGGGAGACAAATATTAATATTTAACCTTCGTGCATTTGGCAAAATAATTGTATCAGATAATAGATGAGCTATCGCTATACACAGCATTTTTGTACCACTTAGCAGGGACTGCTTTCGGAGTTCCAGTTTTAAGTTGGTTCGATAGGGCTTCGCTAAAGTGATAAGAATGTCTAATGTTCTTGGAGTAAGATACATGTGTCATACCATTTCTGAATCTGCATAACATGTCTAATTTATTGGCGTTATTTGTTTGTTTCGTTTCTAGTAATTTTTTTTCATGGCAGATGGTTAAAGTTGAAATTATTATTTTTGAGACAACTTAAATCAAGATTAATAAAGGTTTTTTCAGCATTTTACGGTAGTTACTGACAAAATAACACACTGCACTTCTGAAGTAACTATTCACGATTCGATACACATAAAAAACTGTTATTAAAAGCTTTCCAAGTCGATGCTGGTACTAAAAATGTCAAGACAAAGGGGAGTATTCCCAAAAATCTTTATTTCGGTAATAACTCGAAAACCGTGCAACTTTTACTGGGGTCATGTTAGGTTGGTTAGGTTACTCTTGAGCTGGCCTACCTCTGGTGTCACTGTGACGTGGTACTTCTGGGACACCCTGTATAGCACCTGCAGGAGAGATCTAGGCCTAAAAATCAAGTAAAATATTCTACTCAATTTGTCCCGCTTACTTTATTATACTATACCTAGTGCCATCCACAAACACGCGTGATTTTGTCAAAACTAGACTTTAATGACATTGTAATAAGAACCACGGCACACATCATCGTGAATGACTCTACCTATATTTTGTAGCATACCAGACCAGATACCACCCAGATACTTATATAATTGTAAACCACTATTTCTAAAATATATAATGAGTCATTCGATAGTATTGTAAATAAGTAAAATACCTATCTAATAATATTAATAAGGGTTTTGCTATTAACAAGGGCTTGAGTTAAATGAGGAACTATTAAGAATTAGGTCTTAGGGCTAGAATAACATTTTAGTAAATAATGTGTGTAAATAAATATCTTGTCCAGACTAATAATCACGTCAAAGGACAAAACATCATTGGTGTAGATAGTGCCACGAGAGTTAAAGTGAATGATTACACACACCGCTACAAAAATAACTGATTGCACAAAAGGGGAAAGAAATAAATGACTGAGTAAATGTCAAAATCCTGCTGTCATATCATTACACAACCTGTTGTAGCTGTGTGAAATCATTAACTTCAACTTTTGTGGCACTATCTATATTTTGAATTTAGATTCTTCTTGGGATTTTCTTAGTTTTAGGTTCAATATTTCATTCCCAAATATAAGATAATCATTGAATGCATAAGGTCTTGTGGGGCAAGTGATAATTAAAATAAAATAAATTATATTATTTAGTTATGTACCTGATACATAATAGGCCTTCGAAAGAAACTGCAATGAGTCTGATTGCCATGCTCCATCAACTGCTCCTGGCATTGATATGAATTCTTCTCTCGTACACTCAAGTGGAACACTATGGAGGCTACAAGGCCTACTCCCATCACTATGTATACTATGTGCCTAAACTTCCATGCATCTCCAGGGCCCACTTGCTGCAACAGATTATTTCTTAGACATTTTAAAAAAAAGTTTGGTCTGTTTACAATAAAAAAATTACAAATTTTCTTTCTGGTGATAATAATTTAAGATTTCTCTAAAACTTTGATCCAATTTTAATTTTACAGACAAATTTAACAAACAACTAAAATTTCTTACCTGTTTATCACACTCTCCAGTCACATGTAACACGACCCATGTAATTATGTACACAAATAAATTAGAAAACACTGTAAATCCATATCTGAAATTTAAAAGAAAATAGTTATTTTTCATGTTACATCTCCAAGCGTCATGTTTTTCTGCTAGTGTATTAAATTAACATAGAGCCAAATCACTTTTCAAAAGTCTTTCTATCTAACAGGGCAACATTCATAATCATTCAAAGTGCTACGGTACCTAACTGCAGTAAGATGTGTCCGGGTGTGATCATTGTCAGCGAGTTCCGGAATCAAACTCAGATGCGAAATTTGGACCGCTGCCCATCCAATTTGGAATATCATAATGAAAGCAGCAAAATAGAACATCTGCGCCCATTTGTGGGACAAGGCGCATCCAATGCATTCTGAGAATATAAATGGGAATGATCCCAAGACACATGCCGTCCCTAGAAAAATAATAACAGGATATCAGAAATTAGGTACACAAATAAAAATAATTAAAATGTGATGAAGTGTTATTCTTAGTTTAGACATAGATTAATTAATCACAGCATGTTACATTTCAGCTAATATAATAAGATAACAAATATCCACCCACCAAATAAGTGCCAAAGCTTCCTCCTGCCATATCTTAGGCTGACAATATTGTCTGTACGATCAGAACAATAACCCACGAATGGAGTAGATAGAGCATCTACAATTTGTCCTATTAACATTAATTTACCAGCTTGGGATGCACTGAACTCCAGAACTAAATGAAAGAAAACTAAAAAGTATGTAAACCACAAACTGGCACAAACGTCGTTCAATACGTGCCCTATACCATAACCGAGTTGCAGTCGCAAACTCGTGGATATATCAACAAATTCGTTATCCATTATTTTTTCTCGGAACACACTACGCATAAAAATTATTATAATGAATCGTTGTGTTTATCACCGGCTACATGAAATACGTTTACACAAAATGATAAAAAAAAATTGTACTTTCGCGGGTTCTTGCTAAATATTCAAATATTATTTATCATAAAGCAAGCATGGACTTATACAGTGATCTGCAATAGTAATCGCTTGAGCACTTACGCAGCGCGGGAGCTACTTTTATTTATAAAAATAATATAAAAATCAGCAACCAAGCAAGTGTTAGATGTCACTTGTCTTGTCTGTCAATTCAACTGACTTGTCACGTTCTTGTCACCGTATTTTTTCCTTTCATTCGGACAGGCTAAAAGGTGCGGCCACATGCAGTCGCTCGTCGCTCGTTTGCAACGATAAATCTGATCATATTAAGATATGGCAAAATCAGGAGTTGTCAAATACCGTATTATTATATCTAAGTATCCCTAAGAAATATATTTGTCATCAATGTTAATCAAATCTGTCTCTAACTATGAGTCATCAGATTAATGTAAACCTGTATCCTAAATTATAGTTTGATCATCAAAATTCGATCACCAAAATAATAGATCTGTCACCTAATAAATAGATCAGTTTCTTCATTCGATGCTTATACCTACCTATTCTACTAAGGCAGGTCTGGTTAGATACGACGACGAGCAAAGCGAGGAGGAGTGTTAGATAGACCTGCGACCCTCAGTGCGCGAGCCGAGCGAGTGAAGCGAGCGTGCCACGGCAGCGGCCGGCGAAGTGCCAGAACCGATCATTTTTTGCTAATACTTATACTTTGATGCTAATATAAATGGTTACTTGAGTCTTGGATGTTTGTATTTATTTAAGTATACAGGGTGTCCCAAGAAGTAGTGATATACTAAAGCCGGGAGATAGAGGACCTAGAGGGCTATCTGAATCAGCCCCATGTATGTTCCGCGATTTTTCGTATTTTCGGAGTTATGACTTTTTTTTTAATTTTTCACCTATCACCGAGTACGATGAAATTTTTATTTATGGTGACGTGAATTTATAGGGTAGAATAAGTATTAGCGGTATGAAATTGCTGAGATACTAATTTCATATTCGGTAGTAAAATTGCTAGAGCTAAATAGCTACTGGCGTTAGTGCACGTTATGCTGGCGGCCGGCGTATAATACGAAGCTTGCACGGTAAAGGATCGAACTTCAAAGAGTATCTCAAGTGCCGGTAATGACTCCTTCATCTTATTAAGTTACTAATCGACGGATACGTAGTTGCTCATCACACTGAGTGATTAGACTACGCCCGTTGAGAAAATAATTTGTCAAAACGCCTTCTCCTGGCTATCCCCATCAACGAGAGGGAGCTTATTAAGTTAACGGTGAAGGCTTTTGGCATTATAAATTTGAGTCTAAGTATGTAAAGCCAGCCTTTTCTTTGTTGCTTTATTTCAATCCTACGATGTTATTTTTTATTGCGGTAGATGCTTGATTTTATCTAGAAATTCTAGCTAAATACTCAAGGGTAGTACGTCCATGCTCGGCCCTATAATGGCCCTATACTACGAAGTGCAAAATTCGAACTTCGTATCTTGCCGGGCTGACGCTAATATTATGTAATACGAGAGTCAGAGGGACGGTAGGACACGAACTTAGAGTTTCGAGTGTCGTAGTAGCCCTTCAGCTTATTATTATTTCCTCAATAGACGCCTTAAGGCTTGTGCCAATATGTCAGTTGCGATGACATGACACGGTTGCGTGCGGTTGATTCTGCATTGATTCTGCAGAACGCCAACAGTTTGACAGCAGCAAGAAAATAATTTTGATAAGAGAGAAAAAAAAACCTTTTCACACCTCTCCTTCAGAAAAGTAACTTTTCCTCCCTGACGAGAGGGAGCAAAGTGCAACTTTTCTGTTCAAGGCTTTTCTAAGTTTTATTGCAAATGGCATTTTTGAAGTTGATAATTGTAAAGCCACGCCATTTTCTATGCTGGTTGTTTTAATAATAATAAGAATTATTTTTTCAAGTTTATTAATGCTCGGTGTGAAAAGTTGTATGAGCCACTCGGAAGCAAAATTATTTTCATCTTGGGCGCTAACACTTGAATCCCTCATTACGCTTAGGATTCTACTTTAGAATCCCTCGCTACGCTCAGGATTCTATTGTAGAATCCTTCGCTACATTCTGGATTCAATTTACGCCCTCTCCGTAAATACACCATTTTGCTCCCTCGTGACACAAATAACTATTTCGGACGAACAAGGGCCGAACGCTTGCAGGGTAATAAAGCTCGACCCGTGTTTCGTGTGACATGTGCACGAACTATCAGGGCGTATAAAATTGGTCGAGCTTTATCATGGATGTACATTAACCGCACCCAGCTTTCCCAACTGTATGTGTTGGTTGACTTGACTTGACTGACGTTTGTCATTTGGATTTGGCATAATGGCATGACAGATTGTTTTATCAACACTGCGTCGCTGATTTGGTCGCTGACCGCTATCGATGGATTTAAGATCGATTGAATTATCTGAATTACACTGTATTTTTTAGCTAACAAGATTTTTAGTGATAAATAAAAAATCTGTCAAATAATATTTAATTAAACATAAATGGCACTTATACGACTTTTTTTGCTTATCGCATTTCAAACTCTGTGTGCACAAGTCTACGGCGATGACTTCAAAGAAGAAATATTCATCAAACCCTTATTACCGACACACCTTTACACATATTTTCAGTTTATAACTCAAGTGAAAGATGAAACTTCATGTGAGTATTATAACCTAAGCAGTTTTTAACGTTAGCATTTTGACATCTCGTTTCAATCGGATTATTAATTTATTCTTGTTATTTGTTTGCAGTTGAACATTCTCATTTATCACCGCGGTCATTGGGCGAGATTATATCGCGATTTCACGTGGAAGAGTTGCACTTGACCCTTACCGAAGGCCAGTGGAGACACAATCAGTGGGGCTACCCAGTTCTGGATGCGGCTCCTGGCGCTGAGCTGTACGCCTGGTTTGCTGAGGACGTCAGCGACATTGACAAACAATGGCGCAAACTAAGCTCAACCCTATCGGGGTTATTCTGTGCCTCCTTAAACTTTATAGACACTTTTAACACTGTCACACCACAAATGGCAATGTGGCCGACTGGTGCATTTAAAACAAATCAAAATGTTACATCTCAACTTAGATATGCATCTCTGCCAAGGGAAATTGTATGTACAGAAAATTTGACACCCTGGAAGAAACTCCTGCCTTGTGCGTCTAGCAGAGGATTTTCCTCCCTTCTTAACTCCAGAATGATTCATAACACTAATTACCACTCCATCGGAGTGCATTTCAGAAAGATGTGCACAACAAAAGATTGCTCTCAGACCCATTTGGAAATAAAACAGACTGTGGCTCTTGTGTATGATTACAAAATAATCAAAAGTAATGACTGGTCATTCCGAAAATTGTTTGGACAAGGCCTGGCAGGTGCTTGTCCCTTGTCTTCAAAAAGCCGAATATATGTAGATATAACATCCAATGATACCCTGCCATTCCAATTGATAACACCACCAGATAGAATTGAATTTAGCCAAAGAGGAGGCAGTGAGACAAAACTTGCTGTGTATGATGTAGAAGTTAATGCTCAAATGATAAACATAGGTGTAAAATATCCCTCAAGTAATAAAATAGTTGTTCCCAGACCACCACCTTTATCATTCTCCCGTTATGTCTTAGGTTATGGAAAAGAATTTGGTGGTATTGTGACTGAGTTTACCAACAACTACTGGTCTTCTATAAACATAGTACTACTAGAAAATGCACCCTGGTGGCTCCCAATACAGCTGAGTACATTAAGAGTTAATGGCAAAGCAGAAAGCAAACTAGTCAAAGCTCAGTATTACTCTCCTGGACGCAGCAGGCAAAAGCCTTATCACCTGGAACTTCTGTTGACGCTGCCACCCAGGTCAACTACAACAATAACCATTGATTTTGAATTTGTCTTCCTGAAATGGCAAGAATACCCGCCTGATGCAAATCACGGGTTCTACATAGGATCTGCTCTAGTTGCTGCTAATCTGCCAACAGCTAACAATTATACCAGCCTGCCGATTACTGGAAGCTCATTTGACTCTGTTATGAATGCTTCACAGCCATGTAAGTATGAAAAGTGCGAATTTCAAATACCTTAAAATGATTATTTTAAATTTATTTATTTACTAGCCTGTTGCCCGCAATTCCATCCACATGGTATTTGTTTATCGCTATTCTGTGGGAACTGAAATTTTCTGGGATAAAAACTATTCTATGTTCTTGCCCGGGTCTCAAACTTTTTTTTTATTTTTTTTATTCGACTGGATGGCAAACGAGCAAGTGGGTCTCCTGATGGTAAGAGATCACCACCGCCCATAAACATCTGCAACGCCAGGGGTATTGCAGATGCGTTGCCAACCTAGAGGCCTAAGATGGAATACCTCAGGTGCCAGTAATTTCACCGGCTGTCTTCAAACTATCTGTATACCGAATTTCCTCTAAATCGGTTCTGCGGTTTAGACGTGATTGAGTAACAAATATCTAAAGATCTTCACAAACTTTCACATTTATAATATTTGTGGGATTTTGGGAATCTCGAAAACAGTTTCAAAATTTCGATGAAATTAGCAAAGTGGTTGTTTTTGGGAATGAACAGGGGGAGGGAAAACGGATACCTACATTGAAGTTATAGCTCGAGTGAAACATGGATGCACATAGTCTTTCATAAATAGACCTTTTTTATGCCAATGCCCAGCAATAATCAGCAACTGCAACCAATGAAAACATAATTTTATTAAGGTTCAAGTAAATAAATAGTTAACATTATGGGATGTTATTTGGGTGACGACTTTTGTTTGCTTTGTTAGTTATAAATATAATTATATTTACTTATATTTTTGTTATTTGCAGGGTATCCAATCTTATTCCGGACAAATGGTGCTATGGTTTCACTGCCGACACCAGACTTCAGCATGCCATACAATGTGATTTGCCTTGCCTGCACTGTGGTAGCTCTAGCCTTCGGCCCATTGCATAATATATCCACAAAGGAACTAGTTCTTAAGCCTGTAGGTACATCTATGTCGTTAACCCAGAAGATTATGAGTATATTCAAGAAAAAGAAGGACTAATATCTAATCTGATATTTGAAATTCAAAGTCAACATTTTCAATAATTGAACAAGCTGACCTAAGAACAAAAAGTATTTATTATTTTCTTCTTTTGCCTCTGTGCAAGTACATTATATTCATTTTTTTCTTATACTTGATGTTATTCTGTTACATACATTGTTGTAAATTTTGATTTTGAATTTTAAATCCGCATTTTGGTATAACACCTATATTATACTAACTATAGACTGATTAATAAAATATGTTGTTCATACATCTTCCTGTAACTTTATTTTATCATTTCTGTAAACCAAAGTACTGAAAAGTATTCTATGTGATAGTGACATTGTGTATCATTAATTACGTTTTTATCCTTTTAGGGTTCCGTAGTAAACTAGGAACCCTTATTAATATTACAAATGCAAAAGTGAGTATGTTTAATCATGCGTTACTTTGCAGAGGGCCATTATCAATGGACTGAAACAATTACTTTGCTCATCCGTGACCTTATTATAGCTACGTTTAGCAAGAAAGGTGTGTTCACGCAGTTCCTCCACCTCTACACTGTAAGAACACACACAAATCCATCTATCACCACCACCACACTACACTGACGCGTTTCGGACTCGACCAGAGCTCATCGCTTTCAGTATATGTATAAAGTACTCTGTGCGTACGCCATCCCAGAGCTACGAGTCGCTTGACAGTTATTTTTGTCCTGTTTTTGGTCTGAATACCCACAGTGACTTGGTGCAAATGAAATTGTCATTTATAAAAATACTCATGCTCCAGCTCTAGCTCAACTCTGGCTCTATGTTCTTTATGGTCCACAGTCAATTATACTCCATATGAGTGTACCATGCTAAGATCAACATGCGCAATTTTTTAAGTCAGGCTGACGTTAGGATCTGACATGCTACGTACGCATTGTTTTGTATGAGTTGGCTTTTTTTTATAATTCGAAATATTTACTACTATTTATATGTATTCTTATTATTTTTGGTAATTTTGATTTCATAATATCTTTACTTTGCGATGAAATCAACTAGCAGGTAAGTTGAACATATGCGTGTTTCGGTTTTTATATATTATTACTTATATTAAAATAGCATGTTTCTACGTACTGGGTACATGATATATTTCAATTGAATACTTTTACAATTTCAGGTGCCCAATGTTAAAAGTAAGATCGTTTACGCACTGCGACTTAAAGCAGCGATACAAAAGCGATAAAGTCGCTGGACACGACTGCAGCAATTCAGTGTAGTTTCGTAAACAGCGGTAATGCAATTGCACGTTGGTATTGATGCAAGTTTCCAATCCCTAGTGTCATACAGTTGCGCTTTCGAGGAAGTCGCTTTTGTATCGCTGCTAAAAGTCCGTGTTTACCTAACCGACGTAAAATTGGTTTGTTCAAAAAAAAACCACGACCTTTATTTCTAAATTAAAAATAAGTACTGACCCAATTACTTTAAAAGACAGCGCAAACCGGCAGAAGGTACAAAACTGCGACGGCTAAGTTTTATCTACGTCTCAGTGCACTGTGCATACGAAGAGGAAATAGGTTCCGGCGCATAGGTACCTACCGGCTCATTCCACCATGGTATCCTCCAGGTGAAAATCCGTTGCGTTTGCGTGCGAGTTTGAGATCGGTGCCCGAAAGTGCAGTGCATTGAAATTTACACCTTAGACGTTGCATTTTTTTATACCCTCTGCCATCCAGTAGTATCTACCTATGTGGATTTGCGTTTTCCTTACAGGTTTTGAGTATTCAACTAGTTTACAGGTATGATTTCGAAGGCGGCCGCAGAGTCCAAACCCCAAACAGTAGACCGCGCAGGTAGGCAGTGCTCATTTTTAGTATTAATTCGGAACTATTTCTGTGATTCGGAAGGTAGGTGGGTTTCGGTAGGTACTGGCCTATGGTCTGCCGCCCGCCGTCTGCAGTTTGGGGTTTGGTGTTATTTTCGGAATCATAATATATCAATTATCAATTATAATATCGTTTTATGGCGACCGGGACATCATGGCGGCGCAACTAGTCGCCGCCAGCAACAAAATGTATTGAGTGCTATCGCTATTATCTATTCTGTGGTTCTATTAATTTCATCTGATGTTCGTTTGGTTGACCATCTGTTAAGGATAGTGCCTCGCCGGAATATTCCAATAGAGACTTGAAAAAAAAAAGTAGGTATTGGGAAGAAATTGTAGATTTATTTGGAGAATATGAGCAAACAGTTGAGCAAAAAAAAAACATCGTTATTTGTATTTCATCGACGTTCATTTTGAGACTGCGGTGATTCTGGTGTCTCTGTGGTGGCTCGATTTGGTAGCATAACCACTGTCGGTCGCGCGACTGGTTTCGCCCCCATGATGTGAGTTACTTAAATGAGAACTTAATCGAGTTTTTTTTCAGATTGCAGCCATGCCCCTGCAGTTGTTACAAATTGGGCACCGACTGCATAGAATTTCGAAAAATTGCGGAATCTCAAGACCGTGGACTTGCTATTTATCAATATATACCGGAAACAAATGACGTCAGTCTCTTGTAACGGTCATACGTGATGTGTTTTGTTTGAAAATTGCAACTGTTGAGGCGAAGCGCGGCGTCCGCTTGACGTGGTCATGATCACACACGCGTTAAGGTGCGACCAAACCGCTGCTTAAAAAACATAACCCTCCTTCGGGCAGTCGGGTAAAAAAACCGGCCACGAGCGTCGATACCCCACACTATAGGGTTGCATGAGAAAAAAAAAATCACCTCCACTTTACGTCTATGGGACTACGGGAGGTAGATACCCAAAAAAAATTTTTTTTTTTTTTTTTATTGTACCACTGTCGGCATAGTTTACATAACTATAATATCCGTGCAAAATTACAGCTTTCTAGCATTCATAGTCCCTGAGCAAAGCCGCGGACGGACAGGCAGACAGACATGACAAAACTATAAGGGTTCCGTTTTTGGCATTTTGGCTCCGGAGCCCTGTGACGGCACGGAATCGCAGTGACGCACCGTATGCGCACCGTTATTATCGCATGCTCTCCACACCGCTGCATAAAATACGGAATCGCAGTGACGTGTCGTGATCTTCAGGTCTTTACCGAACAAAAGTCGTGGCGTTTACGGCACGTCACTACGATTCCGCACCGTTTGCGTATTTTAAGCAGCGGTGTGGAAAGCATGCAAAAAAAACGGTGCGCATACGATGCGTCACTGCGATTCCGTATCGTCAACTTTTTTTAAGCAGCGGTTTGGTCGCATCTTTCTCATTCATTCATTTGTACGGACCACGTGTCGCGTCTTGTCGGACGGACGTTACGCAGCGACCTTACTTAAATTGAGAAAAGTTATAGTTAAATTTATTAAATTTTAATCCAGCAGGAAAGGCCAAGCGAATCCAGTGAAGCATTTATACTTAGCAGCAATAAGAATGCGATAACACGAGAAGATATAACAACGGTGTTTGGTAACGTACCTACATAAAACGTTAAATTGCATATTTTAGAGATGAGTGAAATGCTTATATTAAAGTAAAATGTCCTTAACTTTCCATTATAGAATACAGTAAAATGACCTGCCCCCGATGTATCAAGATTGTTAAACATGCTGAGAGTTTGGTTACGAATGTTCAGTTAGGTGAAGTACAAGATGTATTAGGCGTCTGTGATCACTGTCGTCTCAAGGAAAGACTCCGCACCACCTCGTCTTGCAGATGCAAAGAAGTAGTAAAAAAGTTCACAACAAATGCAAAAGAAAAACGAGAAGCTCAAAGAAATCGCGTTAAAAGGTGGCTTACACAAGTACAGCACCTGTTAAAAAATGCTTCGATAGGCGATTCAAAAGGATACAAATTAAAGAAACGTGCGCGTTCAGAGCTAAGCTTAGATAAATTGTTCTCCGATTTCAATAGATCAGAGCCTAAATATTATAAAGAAGAATCCCGAGCTGAAGAAAAATTGAAAACGAGTGCTCAGCTACCAAATACGGCTAGAACATCGTCATTTTCAGAAAGAGTGGATGATGTGTACACAGATGCAAAAACATATTTGAAACGCGTTACAAAATCTGTCAAACACAGAGGTGACACATCTGAGCCTAGTTTTATTGATTTTCCCCAAGATAAACAAATAGATGACATAGCAAAGCCTGGTTTTTCAAAGTCTGAAGATAGACAGTTAGCAGTAAGTAAGTTAGGTGAGATAAAAATGGAACATAAAAAATTTACCTCGTTTCTTGAAAGATCTGAAGAGAACTTCGAACCTAAACCGAAGCATAAAATGCTTAGCATATTGAAATTTCGTGAAAATGAGCAATTCAAAAAACAAGAAAAAAATGAATTTTTTAGGAAGCCTTCTTTAAAAGGTAATAGGTTAAAGGCGGTTAGTGAACAAGACGTCTCATCTTTAGGTAAAGCGCCAGAGTTTACTTCAAAGTCGAAAACGTCTCTCGAAGGTGGCCTCATGCCTAGCTTGGAGAAGCAAACATCACTTTTACCAGAAATGCCCTGGACCAAGTCATCGAGCGAGCAAAATCTCTCTAGAAATTTTAGTTTCCTCTTTCCCAAGGAGAAAATAGAAATAATTGAAAGGCATACTAGTAGAATTAGTTCAGCAGACATCATAAAAAACTTGCAAGATACGCTCAGGAGAAAAGCCGAAGAGGAGCAGAGGAAAAAAGAAGAGGAGCTTAAAAGAAAACACGAAGAAAAAGAACGCACAAAACTAGAAAAAAAAGAAAAAAGTAGGATTGAAGCTGAGAAAAAAATATTGGCAGATGAAGAAAAAAAACGGATTACGGAAAAAACACCTAATACTACGGAAAAGGCTGAAAAAACACCTCAAAAGACGTCTAAGGATCAAATAATCATTGAAGAAAAAGGACAAGAAAGTGGAGAGAAGCAAGAAAAGTTACAAAATCAAAAGACAGAACAAAAAAGCAAAGCAGATAAGATACAAAAGCAAAAATTAGAAGCACAAGATAAGTTAAAAAAAGGAAAGGATTCTTCCAAACAAGATAAAGAAGAAATTCAAACGGAAAAAGCCAAAATTGCAGAAGCAAAATTGGCAGAAAAAGAAGCTCAGAAGGTTTTGAAAGAACAACAAAAAAAGGAAAAAGAAGAACGAGCACAAAAAGCAGAAAGTGAAAAAATAAAAGCACAACAAAAATTAAAGCAGGACAAAGCGGAAAAATTAAACCAAAAATTGGAAGAGAAAGATTCTCTCAAAAAAGCAAAAGATGATAGGTTACAAAAAGATGCCGATAATACTGCTAAAACAGATAAAGTTCCCCAAAAAGACGCAACTACTAAAAAAGATAACGTGACTCAAAAAGATGAAACTGCTAAAAAAGATATCGTGACTCAAAAAGATGAAACTACTAAAAAAGATAATGTGACTCAAAAAGATGAAACAGCTAAAAAAGGGGAAACAACGAAAAAAGATGAAACTATTAAAGAATCGGGCAGTGACAAAAAAGGAGAAGAAGATAAGCAAACACAACGTGCAGCTAATGATGAATTGAAAGCTTTGCTTGCACTTCAAGAAAAGGATAAAGCTGAAAGAGAAAAACTAAAAAAACAACAAGAAATAGAAAAAGAACTCGCTGAAAAAAAAGCCATGGAAGCTGAAAGAATGGCTAAGGAAGCAAAAAATACTAATAAACATGATAAACAGAAAGAAGTCAAAGATAAACCTGTAAAATCCGAAGAAACGCCATCTAAAAAACCAGAATCTCCACCTCCTCCAAAAGATTTAGCTTTTAAAGACGTGAAAGTAAGGAAACAGTCTGGTGACGATCTAATTTTGCGCTTAGTTAAATTAAAGCAAAACGAGCCTCGTCACAGGGAGAGTTACAGATTTTCAAGGATGCATTTACCAGATATTTTTATCAAGACACATGCCAGACATAAGTGTAAAGATCCCAAGTGCCCCGTATGTAGAAATTCAGAGTTGGGATTAGATTATGACGAATGTTTGATAGCTGCAGCTCATACGTACAAACCGGAAGAAATAACTGACATTATCATTGGGGAAAAAATATATAAAAACACGACCCCTTATAGGAAACCTCAAGAAAAAGAAAAAGAAACAATGGTTGAGTTTGTAGATGAAACTGAATGTACAGTTACAGTAAAAAAAGAGGATGAAGTAATGCAAGAAAGCCTGAAAGAAACTGTTCAAACAAAACAGTTAAAAGGGAAAAACGATTTGGTAAGTGATTCTGACATGACATACGAGTAAGGTAAACGTCCGAGTGCTCGACACGTTGTTCCCAATAAAGTCAAAGTCAAAATATCTTTATTCAATTTAGGCTATGACAAGCACTTATGAATGTCAAAAAAAATCTACCACCGGTATTTTGGTAGAGCGCATGACAATGCAAGGTACAAGCAAAAAAAGCCGGCCAAGAGCGTGTTGGACACGCCCGAAATAGGGTTCCGTAGCCATTACGTAAAAATTAAGTAATATTTTTCTAAGGATTTCGTATTTTGTACGGAATATTTCAAGTTTAGGTATATTTAATTTTTATACTTTATGCTGCTATTTACTCTTAAACTACTAATAATTCTCAAGAAAACTTAACCGTTATAGTTTGCCTTGTACTTAAGTTTAATATACTTACTACCATCCTGATTTTTTTCAAATTTTTTCATCTACCTGTTTAGATTTTAGGGGGGGACGCTCGATTTTAATGAAAATTTGCACTTTAAAGTTGAATATTTTGCAAATAAATCACTGAATCGAAAAATCGTCTTAGCAACCCCCTAATGGTTTTAAAGGAACTATCCAACGATACCCCACAAAACAAGTTCGGACGAGAAAAAAAAATCACCCCCACTTTACGTCTATGGGAGGTAATCTAAAAACCATTTTTTTTTAATTTTTATTGTACCATTTTGTCGGCATAGTTCAGATATTATATTCGTGCAAAATCACAGCTTTCTAGTATTGATAGTCCCTGAGCAAAGCCGCGGACGGACAGACAGACAGACATACAGACATGGCGAAGCTATAAGGGTTCCGTTTTTGCCATTTTGGCTACGGAACCCTAAAATGTATACAGTTAGTAGAATTAATTAATTTATTATAGCCAGGTTAGCTAGGGGTTTCCTGTTAGGACAAGGTAGGTACGGACGGAACCATAAAAACTAGTAGTTCTCGTGATATCTTGAAAATAGATAGTTTTATAGACACTAAAGCTTCTTTCTTTCAAAATGTTCTGAATCTTTTCTTTTTTGGCAAATAACGTGATAATGATAACACTGCTGCACCGAGAGTCGAACCTTGTCACTGTCTCGGAACTTTTTTTAGGTACTTAACAAACTTCATGGTAAACCAATCACTGGTAGCTTTATTCCATGAACTTTCACTTTGACGTTTTTGAATTTTTTTCTTGTATATTTTTTAACGGACGATTTTTTGTATCTTTTTGAACGATTTTGATGATTTCGCGTAATTTTTGTAAATTTCATTTTATTTTTTTACATTAGAATTAGACATCCCAATTTGTTACTAAAGTTCGAAATATTATAATGTCTAAAGGTGTTAAGAAAACGGAGCAAGTGAGTATAAATTCGAGAATTTCAAATCATTTTAGAGCCTTCATAGGCCTTGAACACCAAACATTCACAGTACCTACCATTAAAGTTATGTTGTAGCTTTGATCGAATTATAAAACGTGTGGGTCATATAACTTCATTAGATTATATCGAATAACTGCCGGCATAAATGCAAATTAATGCAATGTGCTAAAGCCACTTTGACTGAACATCCCTGTCCTCGTCCCAGCCATTTTTTTTGACTAGAGAAAATGACTTGAAAGTCTTTATATAAATATTTTACTATTATGGAATAAATATTTAAAGAAAATAGTCATAATTACCGTTCTAAAGTCTGGTCGCGGAGCACGAAGAATTTCGTACAATGGCCTTTCACTATGTCGCTGTTGCTCGCGCGTAAATATTTGCCGCGGCGCTCGCTCGCACAGCTGATTTTTTGCGAATGCGACGTCAAATATTCACGCGCGAGTGACAGACAAGTAGTGGAGGTCATTGCGCGAAATTCTTCGTGTTCCGTACCGTATATTCTTTAACATATATTTTACTTGCTTAGTCCTTGCGGTATACTGTGTGCCCTCTTTCATGTTAGCTCGAATATTACAACAACCGGTACCGCCTCCGCGCCGAGCCGCACCGCTCCGCCACCGGTTTCTGGGTGTTTCAAGCAAAAAAAGATACTATAATAAATATTATACTAAATAAGATATTGTACTATTAGTAATTTCGCTACGTCTGTCGTCTGTCAGCGGCTTAGCTGAGAGAACCTTGTATATCACAAATCTGACGGAGGCTTGGATATACTTAATAAATTTACAACTTTTATAATTATAATCATCCAGATATAGTGCATTTTAATTTTTAGGTACAAAGTTTTAACTTAACTTTCTGTAACCATCAAGTATTTTCAGTTTGATCCAGATTCGAGTAAAGGCGTTATCCGGTACGCGTTATCGGATCGTGCGTTTATTGATAAAGGATGGACGATGCTACCCACGGAAAAAGTTGTACGAAAAGTAAGTTTGCTCTTGCAGACTTTAAATAGTAATAGCTGCTCTACAGTAGCTTTCTTTGGCCGCCCATTCATTTGTGTAGCTAAGCTACTACTACAAACTTGGGATTCCTCTGTTCTTCCTTTTTTTAAATCGGACATTCTAGACAGTGATCGTGTGAATGAGGGATCGCCTACTAGGTACCTACTTATATTATCGGGCTTTAGTGCAGCGGCGGCCTTACCCATTGCGAGGCTCAGGGCGGCAGGTATTTGCGTTGCGAGGCCCTTTGTCCTTCGTGAAAGAAAAGTATGTGATGCGAAAATATGGTTAAAAAATCTATATTTTTTGCGTGAGGCCTTGCAAGAGCGAGGCCCCGGGTGATTGCCCTGTTCGCCACCCCCTAACGCCGCCGCTGCTTTAGTGCAACTATAGGTAAGATTTGTACAAATTGTTTAGTTTAACTGAACAATTTGCGTGGCGTCTATTTGATGTGATCTGATGTTTGACACACTGAAATCCCAAGCACTTTGCAGGTGTGGACCTTGTGCAAGGTCCGCCCGGATTGCTAACACCGTCTTGCTCGCTAATCCTGCCGTGAAGCAGCAGTGCTGCACTGTTGTGTTTCGGCGTGGAGAGTTAAGATAGCCGGTGAAATTACTGGCACTTCAGGTATCCCATCTTAGGCCTCTAGGCTGGCAACGCATGTGAAATACGCCCTGGTGTTTGTTGCAGATGTTTATGGGCGTTGGTGATCTCTTACCATGAGGAGACCCACTTGCTCGTTCGTCATCCAGTCGAATAAAAAAAAACTTTCACCTTTTCTTTCTGTCAAGCGGTAAAAGATGAAAGAAAGCCAATTTCCGCGCATAAGACAATATATAGACCTTTAATTATACCTATACAAATACAGCGAGCGTGCACCATAAGTCCATGGTATCAAAATTAGACAAAATTGGGAGATCTCTACATTCTCTACAAAGTTTGATCGATTGCCACTAAGCAGTCTTAAAAAGGTCACGGTTGTTGGAACTTTTTATTAGGTGTATATTATATCTCGTTTATTTTAGATGAACGTGTACCGAATGAGGCCAGCTCACCCTGAATTCGACTGGTTTGAACACAACAAGTACAAACGATTGATGGAGTACGATACGGGGGAGAAGTTAGCAGAATTTGACGACAATGGCCGCGGACGTTGGTTCTACAGAAGCGGGAAACTGGCGCTTGACTATTACGACGCAGAAGGTTGTAACTTTTAGCTTCCATCTCATCCATGCTTCCTGGATAGCAACGCATATGTATAAACCTACCTTATAGTTTTCTTTGGCCTTTATCCTTTGGACATATTTACTTGCAGGTACTACATATAAATACCTATCTATTTAAATTCGCATCCATCCTGTATACATACCACTGTATGGCACAGGTCTCCTTTCACAGTGAGTGCTGGGCTGTAGTTCCCTCGCGGTATATAGGTGTTTATTTGAATACCTACGTGTAAATTGGTCATGCATGATAGGAAAAGACATCATAATGGAATGAAGAATGTATTTCATACATAAGAAAGAACGAACCTCTTGAAATATCAACAAAATTACTACGGATTTATCATTGCGGGCGTAAACCCGCATTCACATTTATCTCGTGTTGTGCCACGTATCAGAATGTATCGGTTTCATACATTTTATATGGTTGCGTTCACATTTATATGATGCGGTGTGTTGTGAGGGCTTGTGTTGTGTCGCATCAAAGCTATAGAGAGAGAGAGAGAGAGAGAGAGAGAGACAGAGAGCATTACAAAACAACACGACAGGATAAATGTGAATGCGGCTTTATAAACCACCACATGTAGAATATTCTCACACGTTGTGATATTTTTAGAGATAAATGCACAGCAACGGTTTGTGGTGTACAGCAGCGGAGAACCGGACGAGCGGGGACGTACCCGTCCCAGGACCATCCTGGCTACATTCGACTATTTAGGAAATGGCATCGTATTTGACCACGCTGGTAAAATACGGTAAGGGCTGTTCAAGGCCAGAGTGAATATAGTAATACCGAAGATAAGTAGATTAGGTACTTGAGTTTTCTTCGGTCTCATCTGCACTTGTCACCAAGCGAGATAAAGAACAATCGCTGATCAATTTGAAATAAAAAAGTAGCAAATTATTGTTTTTAGATTGTGTCTTGAGGATACCTTTAGATAGATGTGTGTTTTCCCTTTTTGCTATGACTCTACAAGCAGAGGCGTCTTTAGCCAATGTAGCGCCCGTGTGCAATTATTACTTTACCGCCATCTAGGAAGCGCGCGGTCAAAAACGACAAAATAAAAAGTGCCGCGCCGGCGCCCCTAACACCGCTGCGCCCGTGTGCAACGCACACCCTGCACTATAGGTAAAGAAAAGACGCCTCTGTCTACAAGATTTGATTCGTAATTTTGATGTTGATGCCATTCGCCCACAATGGCACCGAGAAGGTATACCTACTCGTATAAATGTAATTGGGGTAGGAAATTGCGGTTTTTTACCCGACTACCTGAAGAATGGTTATAAATTGGCTCCAGGGCAACCAATGAGCACTTCAATAGCCATCTTTAAATAATATTGAACCGAATGCTGTTTTCGCACTGCACTCTTTAAAAAAATGGTTATAATTTTTTCGTCGTGGTTTTAATTTTCTTTTGATAACATACCTACCTAATCTATCATCTTTTGATACTACGGTTTCTTATTAATAAAATACCTATCTTTTAAGGTTGAAGTACAATCAAACAGAGGGAGTGTTGTTGGACCGCAGCATTGGCCCCGTGTCCCAGTGGAAGTGGCACACGCTTAACGACCCGCCTGTCTTGCAGCAGGTCATGATCGACACACAGATGCCATACAAGGATCCGACTATCATGAAGCTCGGTGGGCCAGGCTCAGCAAAAAAACGAGTGGACAACGAGGAGATGCTCGCGATAGAGTTCGACAACTTCATCAAGGAGAAAAGCCGGAAGTTGACGCAAAAGTTCAAGCCGTTTCAGATCAGAATGAAGGCGCTGAAAATAAACGAATATTTCTCGCTTAGAGTATTAGATCAGGCTTCAGTATACCTGCTATATAGAGACGGGACAACTAATTTGAAAATAAATATGGGCATGATATTGGATCATAAGGAAATCGTAGATACTGATACCGCAGATGTCGGTGATGTGTCGAATAGCATGGAGAGGCTTCCGGCGCGCACGGACAGTTTAGCGATCTTGCAGCAAGCTGTGGCGCAGGCGCAGAGCGAGGAGCGCTCGCGCGTGCGCCACGAGCGGCGCCTGCACAAGCCAGCCGACCCCTGCGCTAGCGCAGAACGGCTAACGGCCGCCGCCTCTCGACCGCTGCGACCCCCGCTCGTAACCGCCTCCGGCACTACAGTCTCCTCAAAGTGTCCATGTAAATTAAGAAAACCTCCTTCCAATTTATATTATGATACGCGGCTCTGATGTATCTCCACTTGTATAATTTTGTCATTTTATCTGACTATTATGGAAGGTGGGCTATAAAGATTTATTTAGTTAACTTTAGTTAACTTTATAATTAATTCGTCATGTAATCAAGGTGCCTAATTATTATATGTATTTTTTTTAATTTTATCTGTATTTTTCTTTTTCTTGTTTTGGGACACGTAGGTACTGCCATCTCTTAAATTTGGCTACGGCTTCAATTAGGTCCCCGTGAAAATTTGGATAGTCTACGTGTATGGAGACTTCCGAATAATTCTCCCGCCTATGAAACTTGGCACATGATGAAAATAGGTAATACAGATTATAGATATGGTTCTTGATAGATATACAATAATACGTTAAACGGGACTGAGCACTTGCAGCTCAAAAGCATGATGAACGAGATAGTTAGTACTAGAGGTGAGACGTATTTACTGGAATAGGTTTTGGCTTGGACGCGTGCGTGAGTGAGTACGCGTTCCCGCCCGCGATTCTTTTAGCGTACGAGTATTTAGGAGTACGGCGGCTGACAACGTTCCGCCAACTTGAAAACAAGCTGTTATGTACACTTTTTTATTGAAAAAATTATAAAAATTGCTGACAGTCCTAAGCCTGTATAAAGTATGCATGGAAGTATTTAGTCGGTATTTAATATAGGTAAAATTTAAAAAATATGAAGTGTGAAGTGAAGACTGAACTGTGACGTGGAATTCGATTCGATTTCGTTCGATAATATTCGTAAAACTACTAAAACTAGTACTCGTACGATGTCTACGCAATCACGGGAGCGTATTTACGGGTTAGTGGCGGCGGGAACGTATTATTGGTGCGTCCACAGTCCACACGCGATACACCACGCCACAGTGTAAGAAAATGACCACGCTTAGCCGTGATTGGCTGCTGGGGCGCGGCGAAGGATTAGAAAAGTGTGGCCGCGCTATATAGTAGTTTTACTCTTAAATAGCAGCCTAAGGTATAAAATAAACCTAAACTTGGAAGGTTCCGTATAAAATACGAAATCCTTAGAAAAATATTACTTAATTTTTTCGTAATGGCTACGGAACCCTATTTTGGGCGTGTCTGACACGCTCTTGGCCGGTTTTTTCCAAAATTACGCCAATAACGTATGTCATTAAATTCAGTATGGTTTCAACAAGATGGTGCAACCAGTCTCATTGCAAGACCAGTCATGAGAAATTTGGAGATAAACTAATTTCTATGAACCTGCTTTAATCTCAAAATACCACAGCAGAATAACCTAAAAACCAATAGGAAACGAAAAAAAATCCTTCACGAACATCGACATTTACGGCGAACAGTAAAAATTGTACCTACAGTAACCGGCAACAATCTGCTGCTAGCTACCTATTTTACTTATCCGCGTTTGTAACATTCATCTATTCTAAGTATAATCTATTGTCTTTGATTTCGCTTTCCACCTCTTTTAGCTTATAGTTGCGTTTTTTAATATATTAATTTGATTAATTTAAAGATTTAATTCCTGTTCATGTCATTTTTACGTCACATTCAACAGCATCCAACAAATAGGCACCAAAAGCGTGCCAGCACAAAGTTGTGTGCCAAAGAGTATAAGTACTTATGTAGAAATTGTGTGCATTGTTGCGTGGCTGTGACGTGATCTGAGAATTTTGTATTTATTATTATACCATAATTATTATAATATACCTATACTTATATTATTTTGGAATAAATGTTAATTTGCTATAGATAATTTCAAGATGCAGTCAATGATAGAGTAATATTTCAATTTTACAAACAAATAATTCTAGATTTACTTAATCGTAATTCTCATTTTCTGAGGCCAATTAATTCAAAAAATATCTTGTAGCGTACAGTCAGTAAGTACTTACAGTGTAGGTAACGGTGCAAGAAATGTCGAAACGTTACTACTTAGCATAGGTGGACGATATATGAGTTGTGATGGTGATTTTATGATGGATAATATTATTATTCTAGGAAACAATGGTGTGCGTGTGGCAAGACATGCAGGGGTGCTTCGAATTTTCAGCAAATGTTGGAATCTGCGGATGCGGGGATCATCGTTTATTACCACGGTTCGCAGTTAGATGTAAGTCTATGCTATGTGTATTCTTTACTTCCACTTCCTCTTTTCTATCTTTTTCTTCAACTTCTTTTTTATCATCGTCAATATTATTTCACTTCCAATAGGTACTTATAGCAAGGTATGTACGTATGCGTGGGTATATTGCTGCTTTTTAGAAATTTTGAACAGTGCCCTGCCCACTTTCTCTTTAATTAAACTATAGTGAATTAACAAGTTCCCTGTCCCGAAGCAATGTGCAGCGTTCTTTTGACACGTCCCCATAGTAATGATAAAGTAATGTACCTACGTAATACCCCAATGTTATGTCCCCATAGTAATTTTCATTGGTTATCTAAACGTGGTTCAAGAATAAAAATAATATAATATAATATATAAGCACGAAATAAAATTTAATATTTATCGATAGAACAACTGCACTCTGAACAAAGTGATTAAGGGCATAATGTATAAGTCTGTGCCTCCTGTGATAAGTTATACAAGTGCAAAATCGTCATTTTACAGGAGAGTGAAAATAAGATTAAAAAAATTCTGGTTTGTGAGCCAATGGGGCTAGCATTTACCGAAACACTTTTTTTATAGATAAAAATATATTCTATAAAGTTGCATTTTGTGTTTTTCGATAAATATCTTTAGTTCGAAGAAAATCGCGAAAAACCTGTGAGTTGTACCCATTGAAATGTCTAATATGAGTATATAATATGTGTTAGATGATACAAGTTCAGTTATACCATGGTGTAGGTACCCCTGGAGCACCCATAATATCTCTTGGTGTAAACTGATATGATATACCTACATGAACTTGTAAAACGCACTCACTCACTCACTCACACTCGACGTAATAATATGTTCCCAGCTAAATGTTGTTAAAAGTAAAGTAAAACAAAAAAAACCTGAAAAATTTGATTTTTTCACCTTGTACCCTGTTACAAACAAAATTTACCTAACTTATATTAGTTTGCATTTGCAAAAAGTAAAGTAACTTATATCAGTTTGCAGCGACACTGAGGCGAGCTGGTCCGGCGCACCCCTGTTCTCGGGTCACCTCACCCCCACGCACACCCACCACACTTTATGCTTGCACTTGTATCACTTAATACAACTGTTATTGCATAAATATTTTACGGGAATAGTTTGACTTTTAGATATAGGTAATTTGATTTGTATACCTTTACACTTAATGTGTTTGTGAATAGTGATTCATAACGAGATGTATCACTTATTACAAAAAAAATATCAAATTTGTCTTGCATTGGTAGTAGTACATGTTGAGTTGTGCCCTGGTCTGGTTTTAGAAAAGTTGGTTAAAAGTGGTATAACTGTAGATATATCAATATTTCCGAAAAAAATACCGAAAAATAAAATGTGAACATAAATTCAATTTCACTAATGCCACAAAGCACGAAAATAACCTTAGAGAAATTACATAAAGGTGTTACAACTTGATATATATCAATGTGCACGATTTTTATCTGCTAGTTGTATCACTTTTCACAAAATTATCTCCGAAACTATAGTAAACTAGCTTTTGCCCGCGACTTCGTCCGCGTGGAATAGTAATTTTGGGAAGTATTTAATTTATTTAGGATACCTATTCTGCCAAAAATAGTACATAGTAACTTCTACGGTTAACCGAAAATAACCTATTTTAATTTAATACATTGCTAAAAATATAAACTATTTTTTTTGTTCTTCCATCCATCCATCCACCCGATGTTCTTTGGTAAAACATAAATATTTTGCGGATAGCCACAATTTAGCAATACGACGTGGCCAGCACAAAAGGACTAATTCTTCATAGTGAACTCTTGACACCTTACGTCCTTTATAGTAAGTTAGGAGGGTAGGATTATAATTAAGACGGCATTTTTACTAAGCATAGCTACACATATTTCCGATAAATATACTTATATGTAGTAATTTGTTTGGAATTCCTTAAGAACTTTCATCCCCATATTTCAACCCCTTAAAGCCTCTTTTTCGCGATAAAAGGTAGCCTATGTTCTTTCCCAAGGTCTATTCTATCTCTGTACCAAATTTCATCAAATCGGTTTAGCGGTTTAGGCGTGAAAAGCGTAACAGACAGAACAGAAACAGACAGAGTTACTTCGCTTTAAATTAATATAAATTATATAATTAATTAAATAATATATATATATAATATATATAATTATATAATATAAATAAATATAAATATCACGGGACAATTCACACCAATTGACCTAGTCCCAAAGTAAGCTTAGCAAAGCTTGTGTTATGGGTACTAAGCAACGGATAAATATAATTATATAGATAGATACATACTTAAATACATATTAAACACCCAAGACCCGAGAACAAACATCCGTATTTTTCATACTAATATCTGCCCCGACACGGGAATCGAACCCGGGACCTCAAGCTTCGTAGTCAGGTTCTCTAACCACTAGGCCATCTGGTCGTCAAATATATATATAGTATAGTATATATAGTATATAGTATGGATAGCAGCCTAAGGTATAAAATATACCTAAACTTGGAATATTCCGTACAAAATACGAAATCCTTAGAAAAATATTACTAAATTTTTTCGTAATTGCTACGGAACCCTATTTCGGGCGTGTCCGATACGCCCTTGCCCGGTTTTGAATTTTTTTGATGCCTTTACTAATGCTGATCTGGTGTTTTTCTTTTTTAGGAAACTCACAATAAAGATAGAACAGTATTTATTATACGTAATAACAAAGATGTTGAAATGTCATCACAAGATATACAAAAGGCTTTGGGTAAGGTTTTTTTTTATGTAACCTACCTAGTTCTCGTTTGATGATACCATCAAAAAATCAACCACCTACAGTGAAAAAAAAATGGTTTATTAGATTTACCAAATTTGCAAAGATTGGTTGAATACGTAAAAATATGATAAATAAATATAACAAGACCTCGAAACTAGAAACTAAGTTTTTGAAACTAAATACTTATAACAAGTACCTACACACCGCAAGAAAACTCGCTTTCATGGCGCTAAAGTGGTTTAAGCACTAAAAAAACTTAATAAGGAGCCAGGAATAGGAATATGTTACATTATTAATAGACTTTAATTTTCAGACCCGAATAAAATTTCATGTCCACGTTGTTTTCATATTTATAAACGTGCACAAAAATTGTTCAAAAATATTCCATCGCTTGCCAAGAAAGAAACAAGAGGAATCTGTGATCACTGTGCGAAACTTCAGCAAAAATATAGTACAGAACATGGACAAGCAAATCGAACTCAATGCAAATGCAAAAATGTTATCAATCGTTTTTTAACGTCTGAAAAGGAACGGGATTTAGCTTCAGCAATGAATGCCAAAACAAAACCTTGGCAAAGTGAATCTAAGCTATCTAAGCAATCTATATTGGAGTCAAGAAAGTATCATTCTGATGAAAGTCTTTGCAAAGATCTGCCATGTCATAAAGAAAACTTTATCGAAAAACCATTTAGTTTTGTTTTTCCTAAAGTTAAAGATGCCGAACTAAATCACCAGATCAGTTCATCAGAACTTATAAGAGCTTTACTAGAAAAAGACGGTCGGATAATAGGTACTAAACAAGTGGAGCGTAACAAGTCTGGTACACTTAAAGACAATGATAAAAATAAGTCTTCCAGGGACAGTACCCCAAAAACAGAAAAAGAGGTTAAAGAAATTAAGGAAGCTGAGAAACTACAACTACATAAAGGAAAAGAGATGAAAGATATGGAGAAACCAAAATCACAAAAAGAAAAAGAAAGCAAAGATAACGAAACACCAAAGTCACAAAAAGAAAAAGATACCAAAGATGATGAGAACAAAAAATCACAAAATGAAAACAAGGATCTTGACAAATCTAAGTCACAAAAAGAAAAAGATGCCAAAAATGTTGAGAAAAAAAAATCAGAAAAAGAAAACAAAGATCTTGATCAATCTAAACCACAAAAAGAAAAAGAAAGCAAAGGTGTCGAGAAATCAAAACCAGAAAAAGAAACAAAAGCAGATGCTAAGTCTGAAAAGGAATCTACCAAGAAAAATAACGAGGCTGACGACCTTTTGAAACAATTACTTTCTAAGGGCGATAAAGCAAAAGCTGAAGCTGAGAAAAGTAGAAAGGAACAAGAACTTGCCAGCCAAAAAGCAAAATTATTAGCTGAACAAAAACTCAAAGAACTTACTATAATGCCAGTAGCTGTAAAAGTTAAATCTCCACTTGCGAAAATAAAAGCTTCAGACCGGTCTGACTTGGAAGTAGAAAGTAATATTGCCTTCCAAGATAAAAAACCGGATGAGGGTGTTCATATCATCGTTGGTCAAAAAATATTAAAAAATGCTACATCCTTAGGAACGTCCAAGGAGCAAACTGAAAAGCTTCCTCTTTTCTTTAAATCAGCTTTTCAAGAAGAAGTTGTCTCTGAACATCATAAGCCTGGTGGTGGTGATCCCTCTAAACCAGCACCGAAAAAACCTCTAAAGGAAGTTATGGTACTTAACCGATTAGTATTCAAATATGTAGTTAGGTACCTATTCAAATGGGTAGGTACCTACATTTCAATAGAATCTGTCAATTTTCTAGACTTTTAAGCATTTAAGACACCCTAACGTTGGCACGCTTAATTATGTATGTCAGATTCATTTCAGTTCATTCATTTCCAACTTCGATGCCTTGGTTCTCCCACGAGACAGTATTTTTTTTTCAATTTCAATTCAATCGTAGAATTTCAAACATCGCTGATTAAATTAAAACTTTTCCACAGGCTGCAGAAAACAGGCAAGGTGTTATACGGTATGCCTTGTCGGATCGCACGTTTATTGATAAGGGTTGGACTAAGCTCCCTACGGAAAAAGTCGTTCGAAAAGTAACTGTTACGGTTTAATCGGTTTAGTTACATAACTTTTATCTACTACTTAAGTGATTCAATTGAGTCAAACAATTTATTTTTAATTTCAGATGAATGTATACCGTATGCGCCCAGCGCATCCAGAATTCGATTGGTTTGAGCATAATAAGAATAAAAGGGAAATGCTATATGATTCAGGGCAAAAGTTAGCCGAATTCAGCGATGACGGCCGCGGTCGCTGGTTTTACAGGAGCGGCAAGCTGGCACTTGATTACTACAATGCTGAAGGTTTAACTTGGAGAAAAATTATTATTATACAATTTCAACTTTTATACGGTCATTTATTTCCACTGTTCATCATTAAACTTAAACGAATGATCAAGGAGTTATAAGTGTTGCAACTCTCTTGTTGTTGTTGTTATAGGTATACTTATATTGCAAGTGTGAAAACAAATGTATTATTTCTTTAGTTGCTTTATTAATTTATTATACGCAGAATGCAATGCACAGCAACGGTATGTTGTATACAGCAACGGAGAGCCTGATGAAAGGGGACGTTCGCGGCCCAGAACTGTACTGGCCACTTTCGATTACTCAGGGAATGGAGTTGTATTTGACCACAATGGCAAAATAAGGTATACTTACACAGCAATGTGCTCTCTTCTAATGGTTGATTTAGATGCTCAGAGACGTAAATCATTATAATGTTTTGCTGTATTGCCTTATATCATACACTAGCTTTTGCCCACGACATCGTCCGCGTCTACTTTAGTTATAAAGGCATATTAGCCCCCGTTATAATTGTGACATGTGTATCTTTATGTGTATAGCGAAGTACTACCGTAAACGAAAGGTAACAGTTTACTACAGTACTTCGCTATAAACAACATTTTTACCAGTTTTAAAGTAGGTAGTTTATGAAAAGTTTTATGCAAAGCACGAGAGTAAATTAATTATTTCGTGTGCTTCCGACGAGAAACGAAACTCTCTATATCCCGAAGTACGAAATTGCACTCCACGTAACATTTTATATACTTAAATATTTTATAAAAATATAATAAATTAGGTAAGTAAGTAAAAGATAATCGCACAAAAATTACGCTTCCTTAATATTATTGATTTTATTATGCACAACCCGATGAGTTATAATCTTTAAGTTAGGTAGATACTGCATACTTATTCTTATTAGCAAATTTATTTTACACATCATTTTAAATATTCATTAAATTTTCACATTTTAGTTGTACATTTTGTATGAAAAACCCCCTCCCCTATTGAAGTCGCCAACACCGTACGGACCATTTTAAATTGTGACCAGTCATGTTTTTAAGTCTATAAATAAGGAAGTCTCATAGAAACTCCCCCCTAACAAGTCGAAAGCTACTTCTTCTTCCTTTATTTGCCTACGCAGATCATTTTTACCAGTAATCAGGACCTTGCATACCAATTTTCATACTGCTAAGTCCAGAAATGAGAAAATTTCCTTACAAACTTTACCCCCCCCCCATTTCATCCGTTTAGGGGGAAATTTTGTCCATTTTAGCTACATAGATAATTTTTAATTGTAATCGAGAACTTATATTAAGTACCCACAGAAATTAGAAAATTTCCATACAAACTTTACACCCCTTTAGGGAAGAATTTGGTCAAATTTACCTGCACAGATCATTTTTAATTGTAATCAAGAACTAATTATGTACCTATTTTCATACTTCTAAGTCCAGAAATGAGAAAATTCTTTATAAATTTCACTCCCTTATTTCACCCCTTTAGGGGATGAATTTCTTAATATCCTTTCTTAGTGCCCACTTGCATCATGAAAGGAACCTCTATACCAAATTTTAAGTTTCTAGGCCCAGTGGTTTGGGCTGTGCGTTGATATTTTTAACCCAGTGAGTCGGTTTTGCCTTTTATAATATATATAAAGTAGATAAGTAATAATTGGTACCTAAATATAAAACTCGCGCACATCCGCCACTTCGATTCTAAGTATATCATTATATATAATAAGTAGAATAGAATTGATTTATTTGGTGTTAAAAAAGTTTGTACATGAAATCTTAATCTAAATCTTTGGTGCTGAAGCTCAAGCTTAAAACAACTAGATCCACCCGTGACAATCCCCAAATATCCCCATTTTATCACTTTATTATTATATCAACGCATTATAAACTGGGTCAAACCTTTCTCTTTCCCCAAAAAATCAATATCGTATCCAGCTTTGCAGCGAGCAATAGCAGCCGAAACAATTACCTACTTTCTTTTTTCTTTCTATTTTAAGATTGAAGTATAATCAGACAGAAGGAGTTCTACTGGATCGCAGTGTTGGTCCAGTGTCGCACTGGAAGTGGCATGACCTGAACGACCCACCTGTGCTACAGCAAGTTATGGTCGACACGCAGGTGGCACATAAAGATCCGCGCATTTATAATATCCACACCGGCTCAGGGGAGTCTAATAGAACACGACCAGCAAAGCATGACGAGGATATGTTAGCAATAGAATTTAATAATTTCATCAAGGAAAAAAGCATGAAGCTCACCCAGAACTTTCAACCCTACCAGATAAAGATGAAGGCGTTGAAATTAAATGAGAATTTTTCACTTAAAATTTTAGATCAAGCTTCAGTGTATTTAATTTTCAGAGATGGGTCAAGTAACATGAAAGTAAATATTGGTATGGTACTAGATCATAAAGAAATAGTGGATACTGATACTGCAGATGTAGGTGACGTGTCTAACTCGATGCAAAGGTTTCCGGCGCGCACGGACAGCCTAGCGGTCCTGCAGCAAGCCGTGGCGCAGGCGCAGCGCTCGGAGCACCTGCGCGTGCGGCATGAGCGCCGCCTGCACAAGCCTACGGGCTCGCTCGCCAGCGTGGACCGGCTCACAGCCGCCGCATCGCGTCCGCTGCGACCGCCGCTAATGACGCACTCCAAAGCATCCTTGTCCGGTCCTACTTGTAAATGTACAACTAGAAAACCAACTCTAAACAATGTTTACTATGACAATCGTATTTCTAGTTAAATAGTTTTATATTCCTTATCTACTACTTAGTTAATTGATTGAGGTTTTACTAAACTACGTCAGCAACCAGCGTTCTGGATGCCAAGTTGCTACTTGGTTTGGATAGTGGTGTAGGTATTTCATTTACTTTTATTTTATCATGTTTAGTGGTATTTTAGTTTCTAAAAATAATATATTTCCTATTATATAAAATTATATTATTAACTTTTTATTTTGTCCATTTCAAACTAGGGTCTCTTTTCCACCCTGCACGTGTTGTTTGCATGTAGGTACGTATTTATATAAGTATTTACCTACTATATAGGTATTTCAGTCACATGTTGGCAGTATTGGCTAATGGTGCTTAATGGGACCGTTACAGCACAATACCTACAAGTAACAGGCAGTAGACCGACTCGGTCGTTTTCTTGAAATTTATACCTACGGCTGCGCGGATCGCTAGGGTTGGCAACTAAAAAAAGTAAAACAGACATGTGTAGATTTTTATTGTATCAGACAGACATGGCGAAACTATGGGTTCCGTTTTTACCATTTTGGCTACGGAACCCTAAAAACCGCATTCAAATCGGTCCACCCGTGAGCTACGAAGTGACACACAGCAGACAGACACACAAACACACACACACACACACACACACACACACACACACACACACACACACACACACACACACACACACACACACACACACAGACAGACAATGTTTAACAGCTACGGTGCCACAGACAGACACACATAGTGGTCAAACTTATAATACCCCTCTTTTTGCGTCGGGGGTTAAAAACAGAGACAACATCACATTTATCTGTCAGTTACAATTAATCAATGGGTGGTGAAACAGCTCCTAAGTCTATTTGTTTAGGTAGGTACAGTCAAGCGCATAAATATCTATACAGCAATAGCGTCACATCGGCCTTATAGATAGTGACATGAAGATGTATAGATATTTTTGACGTCTTGGTCGTTACCAAGACGTCAAAAATATACCTACAACCTACCCACCTAACCACCTACCTATACCTATAATATACCTACATATATTTATGCCCTTGACTGTTCTTAACAAAATGTTAACAACCGAAGAATGTTTAAAACTAAATACGTTTTTAAAAATGTGAATTAATATTAGTTCAAATTCATAAATTCGTTCGGATTATATTTTGATAGAAGATTTAATTTGTAAATAGCAATTTGCATATATTTTTTTAATGTTACTTTCTACAAATCACTATGGTTTACATTTTGTTGAGTAGAAAAATTTTAATAGACTAATAATAAAGTAGTAGTAGTAGTAGTAGGTATTAATTTTACCTTTCAGCATCAGCAGGAAATTGAAATAACCTAACCAAAAAAAAAAAATTTTTCTAATACAAGCTTTTTTTGCTGACTGTACTTTTTATTAACAGTACTTGCATTGTCACCCAAACTATATTTGCATACCAAATTTCAAGTCGAGTTCAAGTCGAAGAAAGTTAAAGAGTTCCGTGGCTGAACTACCAGGATGTCACTACTAGATCATTATTTATTGTCACGCGATTTACATAAATATTCCAAATTTCAAATCAATCTGTCTGGAAGTTGATCAAATTTGACTTGCAAGATTTTACTACAGACAGACAGACAGACAACGGGACAGGTGAAACTAAATAAAAGCTTGTAATAATAAAAAATGACAATGTTGGTTTTATCAGCGTTGAATTTAGGCACCCGTAAACACTGCAATACAGACGTTCTCGTGCAGTATATATAGGGAGATGGTGCACTCACTCGACCAGCGCTGCAGCGTCGGCGTGGCACTGCGTAGTTAAGTCGGGTTAGCGGCTGTGTAAGACGCTCCGCTGAGTGCGTACATCGATTTTGGCCCTCTAGGTAGTATGAAGTCAAATTACTGCATATATTACTTGTATAATAATATTTTAACTATGCGGTTGGTATAGTAGAAATTATTTGAGCTGCCCAGCAGAGCTACTACGAAACTCGAAACTCGAAGTTCGTGTCGTGCGGTGCTGCAGGGCTACTACGAAACTCGAAACTCGAAGTTCGTGTCGTGCGGTCTTTTTGATACTTCTACTATTTAATACGAGAGCGAGAGAGACGGTACGATACGAACTGTGAGTTACGAGTTTCGTAGTAGCCTTGCTGTTTGTTTCTTATTGTCACTTAAGCAGCGACACTAGCGACACGACATCTATGCTGTAGCCCTCGTCGAGAAACTTTCAGCACTCCATTGGAACTAACTAACCGCTCACCCGTACAAGAGATATCGTTATTAAGCAATCAAATTATGATTGGTTTTTGGAATCTTTTTGCATTTTTTATTTCAATTCAAAAAATTTGTTACTTTTACGGTCATCTCGTAAAACCCATATCGAAAATACAAACTGAAATACAGATGCACAGAAAAACCAGAAAAATAAGACCAGCGCTGGGAATCGAACCCAGGTCCTCGGCATTCCATGCTATACCGCTACACCACCGCTGGACAACGGTACAGACACGACACGATTCCTGGGTTCGATTCCCAGCGCTGGTCTTATTTTTCTGGTTTTTCTGTGCATCTGTATTTCAGATTGTATTTTCGATATGGGGTTTACGGGATGACCGTAAAAGTAACAAAAATTTGAAATTTAAATAAAAAATACAAAAAGATTCCAAAAACCAATCTTAATTTTTCAATGCTTGTCCGGTTCCGCTTGTCCGGCCAAATTTAACAGTGTCCGGCCTGTCCAGTTTTGTTAGTTGTGTGACGTTTTATTCCATATTAACTGTAGGGGAAAATCGTCACAAAATTGACAAATTTTAACTTTACGCCGTTGCAAGGTACATGTTTTAATGAAAATGCCGATAAATGTGAAAGTAACTGTCTGTCTGTCTGTCTGTTTGTAAGTCTGCCGGCCTACGTACGACTTGCACTGAATGGCATCGGGCCTTTATCTTTTTATTAGAGAAAAATAGCATCAATTGACTGACATCTGTCATGTCATTATTGTGTCATTGATGTAGGTAGGTATAGGTATGTCTCAACTGAGGGATTTGGTTTTGAGTCTGGTCGAATCGCAATACATTCATTTTGTTTTTCTTTTCGTTAGTTCATTGAATGTTTAAGTTAATTGTGATAGTTTCTTGAACATGTATTAAGCAATGCTATATTTTTTTTACTAAGTTACATATGTATTACGATATCCGTGAAAATGGTGAGCAAGTCCTTGGTACTTTCGTTTATCTCGTAGTATACTCCTACTTTGCTGCAATCACTTTACGTGTGCCCTATTTTTTACATAGAGTTATCAAGATGAACCCAGTGGTTATGATGTGGGATCATTCCCCAAGGACTTTAGTTACGGACCATTCGAGCAGAACGGGGAAGGAGACAACACGTCATTACAAGAAGACCACAAGCCACGAATTCTTCTAATGGGACTTCGAAGGTATTTTTTACTGAAAGCTCAATTATTTTGTACATTAATTAAACTTTCTCTAACCATGCTGTGCTTGTTTGTTCTAGATCAGGAAAATCATCAATTCAGAAAGTTGTCTTTCATAAAATGTCACCTAATGAGACATTGTTTTTGGAATCTACAAACAAAATCGTCAAAGATGATATAAACAACAGCAGTTTTGTGCAGTTTCAAATTTGGGACTTTCCTGGACAAATAGATTTTTTTGATCCCACTTTTGATTCTGACACCATATTTGGTGGGTGTGGGGCATTAGTGTTTGTTATTGATGCACAGGTGGGTGGATACTAATGTTCTCAGATGATTCAATTAGTTTTAGTTTGATTTTGGAAGTATTTCATAAATCTCCTCCATGTTTATGTTATGGAGAGGTCAAAAAAGTGTGACCTGTTTCTGTAACTTTCAAGTTACAACACCAACACAAACATCACACCTGTATTCCCAAATGGGGTTATTATTATTTATTATTTCCAAGTTACATACATGATAATTGGATCTAATTGGAGCAAGAAGATTGTGAACATTTATATATAGCTTCTTCTCATATTTTTATTATTAAGTATGTGGAAAAAAGAATAGGGATGATTATAAAACTGTTATTAAATATACTTATATTTTTTAACCCCTGACGCAAAAAGGGTGTTATAAGTTTGACTGCTATGTCTGTCTCTGTCTGTCTGTCTGTGTATCTGTCTGTAGCACCGTAGCTCTTATATGTTCTGATTTGAATGCGTTTTTTTATTTGAAAGCAGGTTTTCTAGCGATGGTTCTTAGACATGTTTCATCAAAATCGATTCAGCTATTTTTGAGATATTTTAGGTATTGCTCACAACTTCATTTGCAAAGAATCTAGGTATCTAATGTATTAATCCAGGCTATAGAATAGACTATCTGTGTCCCAAATTCATCAAACTCCATAGAGCATTTTTGCATAAAGGAGCAACACACATCCTTACTTTCACATTTTGTAGTATTATTAGTAGGATAGTTAAGTTATTGAGGCAACCATGCAAGTGTTTTAATTATAATGCAGCTGGAGCAATGCTGGCCAACAGGGCCTCTACTTTTAGAGGTATTTAGTTACATAAATTAAACACAAAGAAAAAAGATTGGTGGGGCAATGCACTGGCGAGCAAATCAAATGCCTAGGTGGGCCAGGTGGTGGTGGGCTAGGTGGGGTGGGGTCGATGACTCGCAGGCACACGGCGGCCACGCCATACAAAATACGCGTTCTTGAATCTACATAGGCACGACGATGTCACAGGGCTGACTATTGCAAAACCCTAATAAGTGCTACCAATGACATTTAAAGGTACTTATAAGGTATGGCTTAGATAGTGCAAATAAATTTAATTGTTAATCTTACATTTATTTAAACCTACTTAAAATGTGTCTGTGTATTATTATTTTCTATTACAATAGACACATACATACATACTTAAACAAATAATTCAGTAGGTAGTCATGTATTAATCACGTTAATTTCAGTAATCATTATTTATTTAGAAAAAGGAAGTAGGTAGGGTACCGTTACCATTTCGCAAAATAATTGCTCCCGAACTTAGTGCCGTACGGCCGACATACATCGCGTTGCGCACCCGACTGCTTTCCTGCGGTTTTCCTGCAATTTGCGCTTGAGAGGTGGGGTAACTCGAACCGGTGCGGGGCGGAGCGTGGCCATTTTGTATGTTAGTACTGTTATATATTCTGTGTCGCAGGCCTGGGTTTGGGTGCTGCGAGTATAACAATAAAGATTGGAAATTAAATGGATTACATGTCCTACTTCCTTCGTAATTATTGTTCAGTTACTATGTAGGCAGGTACCTTTTATTTTTCATGCATTGCTATATAATTATATATTTTTTGTTTTATTGATTTATTTTGATTGAGTTGATTGATTTTTAGGTTTATATAAATTAAAAATTATTAAAAAAATATATAGAATTTTTTTTTGTGGCTTTTGGCACCTGATCACCTCGGTCTTAGACGAAGATATTACTTTATGCACTAGATCATAAAAAGTCATTTTATGTTGTCTAGGTCCAGCATAGCATAAACATGAACATTACGAGCATGAGAAGTGAAAATATTATTTTTTATATATTTTCAGGATGATTATGGAGATGCTTTGAACAAGTTGCAGCTAACAGTCACTAAAGCATATAGAGTTAATAGTAATATTAAGTTTGAAGTGTTTATTCATAAAGTAAGTATTTAACCCAGTTACAGATTACTTGTGTCATTTGTCCAGAGTGTGTCATTATCAGTTTGTTTATGTCCATTGAATTATGAATATGAGAGTACTGTGAAAGACAAACATATTAAATGGATCAATAATAGAACGCAATAAAGTGCAACCACGAAAAGGGGTTAAACTTGATCAAATATTACCACTTTCTTTCAGGATTACTTTATCATTATCAAGCATCCTTTGTATTTTTTTCCTCAAATGTTATCTTTTTGCATTATTTATAATGCACAGGCAGCTTATAGCTGATGCATGCTTAACATTGTTATCTTGTGTTTATCTTTAAATTATTTTTCAAGTCTGTTTTTAAAAGAATTCACTGAGGTGCACAGATCACAGGCAAACTATTCTACTCTTTCACTATGCATTTGCCTAGGAAATGTCGCCTGGGGTTGATTGTATTCTGGTGTTGCTCAAATAAGCTGGTCACAGGATAAGCTAAGCACTTGAAACGAGGACCACTAACAGTAAATCCCAAATGCATAATAAAATCAATGATGTTAGACAAATAAGTAGGTAGTTTTAAGCATTATTATTATTGATCAATAATGCGTTGTAAGCGTGCGACAGATAAATCATTCGGAATTTCCGCTCGCTGATATTTTTTATTCGACTGGATGGCAAACGAGCAAGCGGGTCTCCTGATGGTAAGAGATCACCACCGCCCATAAACATCTGCAACACCAGGGGTGTTATTATGTAAAATAAAATAAAAAATCTTCAAAATATTGAAAATTTTATAAATCCCTTCATTTCTAATTAACAGTAATTAAACTGTTTTGAATAGGACTTGAAAGCATCAGGCGATCTTCTCGTAACCGAGTTTTCTGATTAGTTCTAATGAATGGTAATAAGTATTGTGTTGTGAGTCACATTCTACCCTTAAGTGCAACACCTTCAAAATCAACTTTTCCAATTTGAATGTGTCTGCTATACATGGTACTGTTCTATATTGTATAGGCATAATAGTCATACTTCCAGCCAAAATTCAATCAGATGGATACTGCTCCAATCAACTATTTATATTTGACTATTCAAAATCCAAGGACAGGTTGATTATTAAGAGAAAAATTGTGTTCCATGTTCCTTGCATATATTCTTTATTGAAACGAGACAAACTGTTTTCAACTACTTTGTTAATATTATTAACAATCTGTTTCACATTTAGAATTAAGAATTTCTATTACAGGTTGATGGTTTGAATGATGACTACAAGATGGAATCTCAGAGAGACATCCACCAGCGAGCAACAGACGACTTGGCAGAGGCGGGGCTTGAGCATGTGCACTTATCGTTCCATCTCACCTCCATATATGATCATTCCATCTTTGAAGCATTCAGTAAAGTAGTTCAGAAGTTAATACCACAACTACCGACATTAGAAAATCTACTCAACATACTCATATCTGTAAGTATTTGAATTTTCATGCCATGATACTTACATAGTGGTTGACTATACTTAGTTTCGAAGCCGTGGTGGCCTAGTGGTTTGACCTATCGCCTCTCAAGCAGAGGGTCGTGGGTTCAAACCCCGGCTCGCACCTCTGAGTTTTTCGAAATTCATGTGCGGAATTACATTTGAAATTTACCACGAGCTTTGCGGTGAAGGAAAACATCGTGAGGAAACCTGCACAAACCTGCGAAGCAATTCAATGGTGCGTGTGAAGTTCCCAATCCGCACTGGGCCCGCGTGGTAACTATGGCCCAAGCCCTCTTGTTCTGAGAGGAGGCCTGTGCCCAGCAGTGGGACGTATATAGGCTGGGATGATACTTAGTTTGGATAGGTATTTAACTAAGTGTAAACAAAACAACGTCAATTAGTGTCTTAAATATTGAAATTCCCCCATTAAACTATCTAAACATTTACATTTGTGTAGGTATTGAAATACACTACTGTAGTTTGTATTACAATGATAGATAAGTAAAATGTTTAAAATCCTTGGAGGACCCAAATCTGGCAGCTGAAGCTTGTTTAGATTTAGTTTCAAGTATTGTTGGGTGATAATCCGGTTATATAAGGAGATTCACTTCGGAATGAGAGATAATAAGCTGGAAACTCGTATACAGCTTCATTTTGGTGTCCTAAATGTTGTCTCAAAAGTCACATTTAGGGGCTGTTTCACCATCCATTGATTAGCGTTAACCGACTGTCAAATGTGATGCCGTCTCCGTCTATTCGAACAAAACAAATAGAGACGGCATCACACCTAACCGCCAGTCAACACTAATCAATGGATATACAGCCCCTTAATCTCGTGTCCGCGTCGTAAGTTATTCGAGGTCAAATGTCAAAAAAGTCAGTTATTCGCGATTATCTCGGTTTCTTTAGCTCCAGTCATGTTAACGTTTATTACAAAATTGTAGAGCATAAAATTTGGAACAAATATTGTGTTAAAAATGTTTCGTACTTCCAACCGTTTTTGAGATAGACGGCAGAGAGCCCGCAGCGCTCAGCCATACTGACTGATACAAGATCAACCGTGAATCTCAGTGAATAAAACCTTGTATACAGTTTTAAGTCATTGAAATATCATTAATAATAAAAATAAATTATGTATTTAAATAGGTATTTAAATTGTATGTAAATAGGTATGTCAGTAAATACGTAAGTGATGTTCCAAAATTTGCAAACCATTTTTCAAGCACTTTCTGGTCTCCGATTCAGCTTAAATTTGGTACAGTGTGGTACAGTCGTATATTTGGTGACAATGCAAGATTATGGCACCATTGAGCTGATTTGATGATGGAGCCGGAAGGTGGGCAAAACGATGTAGCCCCGTCGAGTTTGGGCTCATTTGATTTGTCTTCGCAAGTACTCTTCACCTGAATGATGTCCAGGATCCTGACGGTGGCGCCGGAAAGTGACCACAGGATCTCGATAACAAAACGACGTAGACCCGTTGAGTTTGGGCTCATTTTATTGTTTTTTACGAGTACGCTTTACCTGGATGATGTCCAGGGTCCTGATTATAAAGCCGGAATGTGAGCACATGATCTCAGTAACAAACCAACATAGCCCCGTCGAGTTTGGACTCATTTGATTACGTACATACATACATACGAACATTGCAAGTTAAATAAAAAATCAAATAAATAATTAATGATATTTCAATGACTTAAAACTTTATACAAGGTTTTATGCACTGAGATTCACGGTTGATCTTGTATCAGTCAGTCAGTATGGCTGAGCGCTGCGGGCTCTCTGCCCTCTATTTCAATAACGGTTGGAGTTGGACGTACAAAAAAATTTTAAACACAATATTTGTTCCAAATTTTATGCTCTACGACGCGGACACGAGATTAAATGTGACTTTTGAGACAACATTTAGGACACCAAAATGAAGCTGTATACGAGTTTCCAGCTTATTATCTCTCTTTCCGAGATTGACCCCTTCTCATTCCTTAAATGACCGAATTATGACACATTTACCGGCCCATATAATACCGACCCGATACAAACTCGTTTTAAACAGACATGAGTTTCTGTCACGCGACTAGTTTACAATACAATACAATACAACACAATAACTCTTTATTGCACACCAATACAGTAAACAGTACAGAGAAAACAAGTATATACATAGAGATTTACTAAGGTAAGCAATAGGCGGCCTTATCGCTTCAGAGCGATTTCTTCCAGGCAACCTTTACAATGGACAGAAATAAGGAATACATTTTAGCAGGTGGTGCAATTTACAGTAGATTATAGCTGTATCAAGAATACATAAAACTAACACATACAATACACATACACAACAAATCTAAACAGATAGATAGGTAGATAGATACCATAACAACACATAAATAAGCTAACTATAACATTTATACGCAAGATGACAGGTAGTGCTCCCTAAGCATAGGCCTAAAGATAGGCAAGGACTTTGCGCGCCTCAAGTTTATTATTTGGTATAATATTACAAAAAGCTCACTGACACTAACTGAATGGATACTCACAGTACGCAACTTAACAAATGCAAAAATGTGGAAATAATTCTTCTGCTGTAGTCCTTATCTTGTTGCTTAACCATATATTAGTCATATTCGTTAAATATATTGCTAAGAAACTCGTCTTTATTACATCATGTCGAAAGGGCATCGAGTGCACAGACGTGAATAAGTACTTTGTGTTTAAATTATTTAATTAAATGGTGCAATTTTCTGTTACAGAACTCTGGAATTGAGAAGGCATTCTTATTTGATGTGGTCTCCAAGATCTACATAGCAACAGACAGCTCTCCAGTAGACATGCAGAGTTACGAGCTATGTTGCGACATGATAGATGTTGTCATTGACATCTCTTGTATTTACGGGCAAGTTTAATTACTATATTTTTAATTCGATTTCATTATTCAAGGAAAAAATATTATAGTAAAATTTTTGAACAAGGATTATAGTAGTTCGATTATGAGCTCGTCGGCGCTCCGCAATGTATCACAAGTTTTCTTGCGTGTGTGAACCGGACTTAACATATTACTTACCCAATGATGATCTTAGGCGCAAGCCACACAGAAGAGACGTGGGACGGGGGCGCGTCGCGGACGGGGCGGACGCGAGGTGTGGGCATTGCCGCCTCGTCTCTTCTGTTTGATGTGGATCGCGACGTTTCTATACATTTAGGGGCTGTTTCACCATCCATTGATTAGTATTAACTGACGGTTAAATGTGATGCCGTCTCCGTCTATTCAAACAAAAGAAATAGAGACGGCATTACATTTAACCGTCAGTTAACACTAAGGAGTACGAAAACTGATTTAAGAGGCGACCCGCTCCCGTCCCACGTCTCTTCTGTGTGGCTTGTTCCTTAGGGTTAGTACTTAAATAAATTATCGACAGATGTCGTCATCGGCCAGTTTCATTCTGACTGATGTCACTAATGGTAATTGATAAATAAGCATAAAAATTAATTGATCATTTTTTATGAGTCTGTTTATTTCATGAAGGATGACTTACATTTTTTACTTATGTAGTTAATTGTTATTTGGCGATAGATAATGATTTTCAAAGACTACTGCCAGTTAAAAGTTAATTTCTTTGCGCAGGCACGAGCTCTGCCCCCTTAAGGCAAAAGGTGGTATCTTAAAAAATTGAATTTTTGAGTTACGAGTATTTATGCTATGTGATGCAGATTTTTTTAAGCTAATGGTAGTAGCTGAAGTTAATGGTATAAATAATTCAAGTGTTTTTTTAGATACCCCTTTTACCTTAAGAAGGTAGAGCTGCTGACACAACTATAGCTTCTGCTATTTTTTTAATTTTAATTTTGGTCGATTTCAGAATGGTTGATGAGACTGAAGTGAACACTTTTAACAGTCAAAGCTCAAGTCTAATCAAACTCAACAATGGCACTGTTTTATATTTACGTGAAGTCAACAAATTTCTTGCCTTAGTTTGTATTCTACGGGAAGAGAATTTCCAGAAACAAGGTTAGTACTTAGTACCTACTCAACTTATGTATTTATCAAAAAATTAATCAATATTTTTATCACGTTATTCGTGAGTAAGAGTAAAGTAAACGTCTTTGTAGTAGAATTATGATATAATTATGATATAATAAATTAAATTTATCGAAAAATCGATAAAATATAATGTATCAAAATATATTAAGTTATTTAACATAAGTTCCAAATGCATAAGCTTGAAATGCATAGTGGTCAAAATATATAATAGTTACAATGCATAACGGTTTTTAGTCATATGGAACAAAATGCATATTATGATGATAAAGTATACATTCAAAATACATAAAATTATAAAAAATAAATGGTTAAATGAAATATCAATCAACATCTATTCAGTATGTTTTCTATAATGATTGAAATACATGACAGTGAAATTTCACAAAGAAAAATGCATAGAATACAATATTGGTCGTAGTTGAACCTAACACGCTCCTCCTCGCTACGCTCGTCGTCGCACCTAAAGTTTCTATTCAATTAATGATCAGACTTTAGTTTAAAGTGCAAGGTACTTACTAAGTAATCTAAAAAAAAACAGCGCCAGAGGCCGTATTGTCCAACGTGCGGACGCTTGCTATTGCATTCACTAGGTACATATTTATTTCTGTCGAGTGGTATAAAATTGTGAAAGCGATTGCAAGCGCCCGTTTGTTAGACAATACGGCCTCCGATCAGTCGGTATCTTGTAGGTTAGGTTAGGTTAGAGTTAAGCGCCTTAACTACACGGAATAGTTGTTTTGTCTTCTAGTCCTTAATTTTTCAGATCTTAACGTGCAAATACAACGTAAATAGACTGGAGATGATGATAAACATGGGCATTTTATCGTATGTATTTTGACCATTATGAAAAACGTACTATAGGATTTTTAATTGTTATTTCTTTCAACTATTATATATTCTGATTGTATACATTCTTAACATATACATTGCGAACTTAAGCATTTTAATTGTATACGAGGGGCGATCAATAAAAAGTGAGAATGAGTATGTTGTAAACACCTTTTATTAAATGACATTTTATTTTTCGACATAGTCACCTTTTAGCATAATACACTTAGTATATCTTTTTTATAAACTAATAGGTAGAAATCACTGGGCGCGAGATCTGGTGAATACGGGGGATGCTTAAGGATATCGAACCCAGCATCACGAATTGCAGCCATTGCAACGGCGGACTTGTGTGCCGGGGCATTGTCGTGGTAGAACAGCACAACTTTCGAGAGTTTACATCGCCGTTTTTCGCGGATCTCATTGCGCAATGTTGCTATTTGTTTGGCATATAAAGTGTCCGTAATAGTGGCTCCATGCTCGAGATACTCAATCATTACTACACCTTTACCATCCCAAAAAACAGAGCCCATGACCTTACCGGCAGATGGGCCCACCTTGAATTTCTTCGGAGTTGGAGATGATGGCTTTTTCCATGTCATAGACTGCAGTTTCGTTTCAGGGTCGTAATGATGGAGCCATGTTTCATCCATTGTTTGTCCATTGTTATAATGGTCTTGCTGTATCAGGTCCAAAGCTTCTTGACAAATCTCGACTCTAGTTTGTTTTTGCGTGTCAGTAATCATTCTTAGTACCCAACGCGCAGATACCTTTTTCATACCCAAGCGTTCATGTAAAATATTATGCGAGCTCCCCGTTGAAATCTTTACATTTCAGCAATAAAACGAACCGTGACACGACGATCCGCCAAAACTAAGTTTTCGACTTTTTTCATAATTTCTTCAGTTACCTATTGCTGTAGTAGGGCGTCCGGAGCGGCGGTCGTCCATGGTCGATGTTCTTCCACGTCTAAATTCGGCGCACCAACGTGCGACTGTCGAATACGGAGGAGCATTAGACCCTAAAGTGTCCCGCAAATCTAAATTGACTTGGTCCGTAGAATTTTTTTCAAACATAAGTATTTGATAACGGCGCCCAGTTCAATTTTCTCCATTTTCGCTAACGTACTGAATAGCATAAAGAAATTACCCGTATTTTTTTTAAACAACAGACAGTTAGTTTTTTTTTACATAGCAATCAGCGGGTGACACTCTTTCCCGGGCCGGATAACACCGACATGGAAATACCGGCCCTGTTTTTTGTGTACACGCCCATAGAAACTGACAGGGGCTTCTATGGGCGTGTACACGCAAAACAGGGTCGGTATTTCCATCCCGGTATTATCCGGGCCGGGAAAGAGTGTCACCCTCAAAGATATTGTCTCTCCTTCCTCTTAGGTCACCCCAATCAGCTAGATAGATTAGCTATACCGGCCAGTATTTAATTTCCTAATATTGAAAGAGTTTGCATCTCATTCTCACTTTATATTGAACGCCCCTGGTATTTCGACCAATATGAAAAACACGACAAATGAATTTTGATTATTATTTATTTTAACCATTATATTTTATAACTTTCGGTATTTTAACTGTATGTATTTCAACCGATATGTGTTTTAAATTTATACATTATAATACGTACCCCTAATACGGATATATTTTGCGAAATTTTGTCTTCAATACCTAAGAAATGATCCGCTTTAGTTTCGTTCGAACTGACATTTTGGACAAGGAACAAAATTTAAATAGTTTTCGGTTAATAAATCGTTTTCAACAATTTGTATGGTGTGTTGTTTAATGCCGACGTTTAGGTATGCCTGTAACCCTCCCATACGTAAAGTACCGCCTTGCGGTTTAAAAAGCCTATATAAACGATAAAAAGGTCCCCGTTTTGTTTTCGTTCCGAAGAAAATGATATACAAAGAACTCTTAATATGTATCATTTTAAATAGTTATTTGTGTCACAAGGGAGCAAAGTGGTGTATTTACGGCGAGGGCGTACATTGAATCCAGAATGTAGCGAAGGATTCTGCAATACAATCTTGAGCGTAGCGAGGGATTCTAAAGTAGAATCCTGAGCGTAATAAGGGATTCAAGTGTTAACGCCCAAGATGAAAATAATTTTGCTCCCGAGTGGCTCATACAACTTTTCACACCGAGCATTAAGGAACTTGAAAAAAAAAAAATCTAAATATTAAAGAACAACCAGCATAGAAAAAGGCGTGGCTTTACAATTATCAACTTCAAAAAATGACATTTGCAATAAAAGACTTAGAAAAGCCTTGAACAGAAAAGTTGCACTTTGCTCCCGCTCGTCAGGGAGGAAAAGTTACTTTTCTGAAGGAGAGGTGTGAAAAATTCCTAACTAATACCATGGGTAATATTTTTTTACTGATTGTGTATTTTTATATTTACTAGGTGTAATAGACTACAATTTCCTGTGCTTCCGCGACGCTATAACGCAAGTGTTCGAGCTGCGCAATAAGTGTCAGAACGCGGTGTCAGCGGCGCGCGCTCCGTCGGCGACCCCCGAACCCCTGCCCAACGGCGCCAGCGACTCCACAGAAACCCCCGACCCGCCGCAGAGTCCATAACATTCATATTTAGCTAGCACAAACGGCCCAGAATGCCCTATTGATTACGATGACGGCCAGTTGTTGAATGCCCTGCCAGCGAATATAGTCATGAATGTGTTACGTTTTCTTTAAGACTTTAAGGGGCGGTTTCACCATCCATTGATTAGTGTTAACTGGCGGTTAGGTGTGATGCCGTCTCTATTTGTTTTGTTCGAATAGACGGAGACGGCATCACATTTAACCGTCGGTTAACGCTAATCAATGGATCACCAACCAGCCCCTAAAAGCTGCGTATCGTCTTCGCGCGGCCCCCGCACGAGCATTGTTCGACCGTGGCAAACCTGTGTTTTGTTTGAGTTGCCTCTCCAGCTCCAGCGGCCGGTATCCATAGCCCGCGGCTGCCGCGCGAAACAATACACAGCTTTATAGACACACTCAGAGATGTTAGTTAATTATAAAATCGTTCATAAAGTAATGATTTTATATAATAAAAAATAAAATGGCAGTAAAGTTTAAAAAGTTAATTGACATCTCTGGAGTATGGTGATAGGTCTTGGTCACGGATAGCTCAAACCAATCTATATCGTCAACTATATCACACTGTACACGCGTCTATTTTTTTTAAGAGATGATTATTAAAATTAAATGAATGTTAAGTTACGTTACGTACCTCTATAATCATTAAAGATGTAAATAATAAAAAATATAATTACGTTTTCTATTTGAGTGTTTTGTTTCTCATTAGTTTACCGCCGCATAATGTAGTGTTAAAGTAGTTCTGCGTTTCGTGGTACGGATTGGTGTAAGCGACTAAGCGACGCTGTAATCTTTGCGACGCTGTCAAGTTAGAGATAACATGGAGACATGGAGATAACAAACCTGTTTTGACATGACCACGACATGACAATGTTTAAAAGGACGTTTTTTTATTACATACCAAAGTACCAATGATACCATTGAAAATTTAGAACCTCCCCAAAAAAGGTTGGTGATCGCGGAGCTAGCGCCTCCTTACCGAGAGAGAGTGTGAAATTTGTCAATATCCCCTTATTTTGGATCAATTGGACTTTGATAGATAAGGTAGAAATTCCAACTAAAACGGATCGAATGTCGATGTCGTTTTGACTTTCTCCTTCTGCAATTATTTACTTCCTGTGCAGTGAGTCAATCCCCCCTTTTCCACCTATCCCTACCAGGCTATCTCCACTTGTAGGGATATATGGTTTTTTTCCCACCACAGGTGGAACAGCGGGTCCATTCCAAAGTAGGCAGCACCAACACGTTAACATCAGAAAATCATCACCAGCTTCTACTACGGAACCTACTAACTAGACGATAGATAAGTATACTTAAATACACCTTAAACGTCCAAGACCTGAGAACAGACATTCGTATTTTTCATTTAAATATCTGCCCCAACCAGGAATCGAACCTGGGACACAGCGGCGTAGCTACCGGAGTGCTAGACATGGCAGTGCCCCGCGGCCCCCAAACTCAGGGGGGGGGGGGCTCTCGGACTCTGACTTACAAACTATAAATGACAAATCGGGAGTACGTCAAATTCGGAACACGACGAATACAGAACAAACGCTTTCAAATAATTTTGTTGGGGCCCTAGTTTATTTGTTGCCCCAGGGCCATTGGTTACCTAGTTACGCCACTGCCGGGACATCAGGCTCCATAGTAATTTTCTCTAACAACTTGGCTATCCGTATCCGGGCTACCTTACCTGTTCATCAAATGTAAATAAGTGTAGGTAAATATAAACATCACATGGCCGTGGTGGCCGAGTGGTTTGACCAATGGTCTCTCAAGCAGAGGATCGTGGGTTCAAACCTCGGTTCGCACCTCTGAGTTTTTCGAAATTCATGTGCAAAATTACATTAATTTACCACAAGCTTTTTCGGCGAAGGAAAACATCGTAAGGAAACCTGCACAAACCTGCAAAGAGATTCAATGGTGTGTGTGAAGTTCCCAATACGCACTGGGCCCGCGTGGGAACTACGGCCCAAGCCCTCTCATTCTGAGAGGAGGCCTGTGCCCAGCAGTGGATCGTATATAGGCTGAGATGATGATGATGATCAAATATAAACATTAGTCAAAATAAATAAAGGCTTTTAATTAGGGATAGGCCGAATATTCGTTTCATATTCAGTATTCGGCAGATTTACCGAATAGTCGTTCGTATTCGTCCGAATATTCGGCTAAATAGGTTTTTATAGCGGCAACATTTCTTATTGTTATTTTTACTAATTATGTGTCATTGCTGTTATAAATAAATTATTTTCTTTCTTTCTTTCTTTCTAAATCACCGAATGTTCAGCAAAGTGGTACTCAAATTTTTTACTGTAAGTACGTAGGTATTGAGCCATGTATGAGTTGAGTGTTAAATGTGTTATTTTTATGAGGTACAGCGAGGCTTTATGTTTTAGTTGACACTGTTGGTTTATTTTATTTCCAATAAGAGCAGATAAAAGATGATTAAGTATTAATAAAAACCTATAGAAAAGAAAGATTTTGTATTTTTATAATTAAATAATATGTTAATTTAATCGATCAGGTCTATATTGTGCGAAATTAGGAAGATATTGGTTTAATGAAGAGTTAAAGTAAATTGATTAAATTACAACATTTAAAAAAATAAAAATGAATCATATTACTAGTTTCTACTTAGGAATCAATTATGCTGAATATTCGGTTCGGTAAAAGTTTTACCTAACATTCGGTGAAACCCATGTTTGGCCCATCTCTACTATTCTATCAAGTATTTAACATTGAAAGTGCCACAGGGATGACCGTGAACTACGATTACCTACTCTAACATACGATCCTGGTTCTCAAAAAGAGCTTTCTGTATTCGGATGCACTTATGAAAATAGGTGAGGTTGAAAATAGCCTGCATGGCTTCGAGAAAAGTAAGGTACGGCCATGCCTTTGTTAGACAGACACACGGACTTCATATAAACAAGTTTCATTCTTCAAATAAAATTGTTTATATTATTACAATTAATCATGTCTGTGATTAGACAGCATGCGACGAGAAGGTTTTGTTCTGCTCGACTTGGCGGGGGCACTGCCGTGCCCCCAGATAACGTGTGCATCATCTGTGACAAAAAATATATTAGGCAATGACCACATTGTTCATGGGAAAACGTATCAGCTTGTTTGTGGGCACATAACCTATTTTGACCTAAATGCTCCCTAAATGTTACCCCTCAAGAAGTGACAGATACTCCCTCGGGCAGTCAGGTAAGAGTGTTTTCACATTATCCGATCCCATATCGGTATCGGACGACGATACGATATCGGGGCAAGTAAAATGTATGAAATGTACACAGGAAATGTAGCTTTCTTTAGTGTGTCTTTCACATTGTCCGGCCTGATATCGGATATCGGAGCCGACGCCGATACGTTCACGGCACCATCGGACGCCCGTGGGCTGTCAGACGATAAAGCGTATTATTGTTCCTACTATTTCGATGCGATAAAGTTTGTGTGTGTGCTATGCGTGTATCTATATTATTATTTTAAAGTGTGTCCTAGTGTGTCTTATTTTATTATTTTAGCATGGCAACGTTGCCTTTTATGTGTCAGTGTCACAGAGTGTCAGTAAATAAAAGTCATATTGTCATCGATCACTCACTGCATCACTGTATTCTCGTAAATAAAAATTTAATTATCTGGTCTTACAAGGATTTTGGTGTTGATCTCTTCTTTGTGTGAAAAGGTGTCTCTTCGACTCATTGCAGACCTAAAATGTGATTGGTGAGTAGTACTCTTACTCGAGGAATTTCGTATACGTAATAATATGCTTTGTTCTTTAATTCTGTGTCTTGCAATACATTTTTACATCTATCATGGTACATGTATGAAAAACCTTCACTAGAAAAAACTACATTTAATGATTAATTTAGTTCCATTCATTGATATAAAACTCACAAGAAAAAACAGCCCTCTGAACAGTTTCATTTCCAATAATATTGCCTGTCAATTCAATTTTCCAATTATATACTCCAAGCACATAGAATGTTGTAAAAGTGAATTGCCTATGGATATAACAAATTATTTAAATAACTTGCTTTAAATTATCTTTTTCTCTTTTATTTTTAAAACAACTTAATACTTACAAATAAATCATTGTTAGATAACATAGTTTTGATTTCTTTTGTTTCTATGCTCCCATTTTTTTGTTAGTCAAGGTAGTGCTACTTGAACAAGGTATTATTGTGAATAATGAGGGTATATTGGAATATGCAAAGTTATAAGTTTGGAGCTCTCACTCTTGTTAGAATTATGTTTTGTTTAAAAACATTAGATTTATTGCTGGACTTGTATGTTTCTTGAATAATAATTTTAAACAGTAACTTAAGTTTGAGATACCACTTTTGTCTTAGTTTTTAATTAAATTAGAAGTAAAGTATTTACTGTGACATGAACTCCAGCCTGTTATCCCTTTCGAACCCAGCCAAGTATGAAAAGAGTTACGACAATGGACATAAAGTACAATCCATGTCAAGTTAAAATTCGAAAGTAAGAGTTACAACAGTGGACCTTATGTACAGTCATATCAAATTCTAAGTCAAATATAATTAACCAGCACAATTGTATCAACTGGGTTTCGAAAGGGCTATATCACAAATCACAGAATTGTAATTTTTTATATGAGAAACTTACCAATTATGAAAAATAGCATTTGTGACCTGTGGTATTAAATATATAGGCCAGGGCCTGGTTTATCAAAGGATATGGAAATTGTGTTACCTTGGGAATATATATTGTGTTCTTAGATGCTTTAGTTTAACTTGCAAAGTTTGTTGTTCACTGTTTGAGGTGAAATCTTTTAATTCATTCACCTTTAGTAATAGAATTGACCTTAAATTTGGTAATAACTGTAGATGCTGCTTGCAATCAAAGTAAATCAATGCATAATTGCCTTGTCAATAAATAAAAAAATAACTTTTTACTTACAAGTCAAAAAAAAAAATACACTGAGGATCACAATTTCTACTCAGTAGAAGCTTTAAATTTTTTTCTTTGTAATTTCACTGTATATACATTTTTTTTTTATTCAAGTGTGTTTTTGTGTATGTTCGTCTGTCTTTCACGCCGTAACAGAGCGACGGATCGACGTGATTTTTGGTATAGAGATAGTTTATGGGCCTGAGAGTGACATAGGCTACTTTTTATCCCGGAAAAATGCACAGTTCCCAAGGGAACAGCGCGCGATAACCGAATTCCACGCGGGCGAAGCTGCAGGCAAAAGCTAGTATATATAATAAAATAATAAAAAAATAATAGTTGTGATTTAAATATAGGGGATGGAATATTTATTATATTGTGAGTAATAATTAACATACTTAGAATCAGGATACCTGCTTTACATGACCTGATTCACATCACAATATTCTAGTGCCGTAACCACTTTCACTAGGTATTATTAGTGATGAGATGACTATGGGACTATACATTAGACATGGTCTGTTACACACTGGTTACCTTTTTTTTACAATGCAATGGTTGAAAGCTCTATAGCTATATGTATATTTCTATAAATATCAACTTCTTGAACAGTAAAAATGTTTGTATTTGAAAATAAATTTGAATTTGAACGGTGTTGTTTTAGTTACATACTAGCATTTATCCGCGGTTTCGCACGCGTGAACCAATAGGTCTCGCAATTAAATTGAAATTCCCAGAGCTCGCAAAAAATCCGTAGGAATTCCCAAAACTTACATTGTGGATCTCATTGCAAGAAAAAGAGCCATGCCAATTATAGGATTTTATTGGACTCCATGGAAATATGAGGATAAAAAGTAAAAGATCACATTCCGGACATCCAGCTAACTTACATACCTTTCATGCAAATCTGTCTAGTTGTTTTAGTGTCAAGGAGTAACAAACATACTCGCGCGCGCGCGCGCGCGCACACACACACACACACGCACGCACGCACGCACGCACGCACGCACGCACGCACGCACGCACGCACGCACGCACGCCCGCACGCACGCACCCCGATGTTCCCACGCGTTAGGGATAAAATCTCGAACTAATAACCGCTGAGCTTAGAGTCATGAAATTTGGTATGTAGATAGCTGGACATCTGGAATAACACATAGGCTACTTTTTATCCCGATATTCCCACGGGATAGGGACAAAATCTTAAAATAACCGCTGGGCTTAGTCATGAAATTTGGTATGTAGATAGCTGGACATCTGGAATAACACATAGGCTACTTTTTATCCCGATATTCGCACGGGATAGGGATAAAATCTCGAAATAACAACCGCTGGGTTTAGAGTCATGAAATTTGGCATGTATTTTAACCCTAAACTTGGCAGCGTATCTAATAAGATACATAATTTTTGATCATCTTTTTGTATTTTTTTTTAAGTTAATTTTGTTAGCTCTACAAGAATCCAACGATTCTTGAATTCAGTACACTTGTCTCAACTTGCCAAGTTTAGGGTTAATTTAACGTCAGTGAAAACCACGATGTAATTTTAGGGAATTCCCACGAGAATTTAATAAAATCCCGGAATTTCAATTCCATTGCTGTATCTAATGATTTAGGCGTGCAAAGCCGCGGGTAAATGCTAGTTGTTATATTATATAATAATGTTTTGATTATACAGAATGTTAAGCAGGTTGTGTGTCAAACGACAAGGGTAGGCCTTGTAGGGTTATTTTTATAAGATGTTGGGCCAATTATCACCCACACCCACAGTCCCACCCAGTCTTATTTAAATATCTTTTAATTTTAAATTTCATATTTGTCAATATTTTACATACCTTTCATGCAAATCTGTCTAGTTGTTTTAGTGTCAAGGAGTAACGAACATACTCGCGCACACACACACATACACATTCACAAACTTAATGGCAGTAAGAAATGTTATATATAACAATGTTTTGATTATACGCAGGATGTTAAGCAGGTTGTGTGTCAAACGACAAGGGTAGGCCAATCAGGGGACTATCAGAGCTAGAAAGCTGTAATTTTGCACGAATATATGTAAACTATGCCGACAAAATGGTACAATAAAAAAAACTAAAAAAAATTTTTTTTGTGTACCTTACATAGACGTAAAGTGGGGGTGCTTTTTTTTCTCATCCAACCCCATAGTGTGGGGTATCGTTGGATAGGTCTTTTAATACCATTAGGGGTTTTTTCGATTCAGTGATTTGTTTGCGAAATATTCAACTTTAAATATCAAATTTTCATTTAAATCGAGCTTTCCCCCCTTCTTTAAAATCTAAACCGGTGAGTGGAAAAAACTGAAAACATTCAGGATGGTAGTAAGTATATCAAACTTACAAGGAAATCTATAACGGCTAAGTTTGCTTGAGAATTATTAGTAGTTTAAGAGTAAATTATAGCAGCCTAAGGTATAAAATGTACCTAAACTTGGAAGATTTCGTATAAAATACGAAATCCTTAGAAAATATTACTTATTTTTTTCGTAATGGCTACGGAACCCTATTTTGGACGTGTCCGACACGCTCTTGGCCGGTTTTTATTTTTCCGTATTTTCATTCATAAAAACCTTCTCATGACAATAATGAACACAACAAAAAACGAATTAGCGAAATCCCGTCCGTTAGATTCCCGAGTTTTGCGCTTACCAAGACATTTTACGATTTTAGAGATTATAGATTATTGACATTGTATGCCTTAACCTACACTATAAGAAAGAATACTTACACCAGTTCAAGCATACTAATAACTGCAATAAAAACATAACACAATCTAGCTAGAGCATATTTAGATAGAACGCTTTTCTTTGTTAAATATACGTAAATAATGTGTGGTGTGTATGTATGTACCTACTGAAGAAAGAAGCTACATACTTAAGCTAGAGGTTGAAATTGGGTCATACATAAGGATATACATTCAGCCATTCTCTTTATTGGACATTATTAATTTGTGGTAAGGTAAAGGAGGACGTGATACATACGTACAGTTAACGTCATAAATAAGTGATCACTTTTGTACCTTGTCACTTTAACGTCATGTATGAAAAGCCATACGAAATAGTGTAACGACTTAAAGCGACAAGGTACAGAAATGACCAGTTACTTATGTATGACATTGACTGTACCTAAACGTAATTCTTTTTGAGTACGGTTTAACTATGCGCTCGCCCCTTAAATATGTGATAATTGTATTAAGTACCTATCTAATATCTATATTTCAAAAACATGTTTTGTTTTTCCGCTTGCGGTGTGGCGTGACAGGAGCGATTTCTTGAGTATGCGCATTTGTAGAAGGTCACTACGACGATAACATTTGTTTATGCGCGCGCGCTGCTTTCGTTGCGTAGCCAGCTTAAAACGCAGTTTTGGTTTCTAAGGAAGTCATGATACGGTTGAAAGTAGGTCGTTAGTTAAATTTATTTGGACGACGGCGGGAGTCATTGTGGCCTTGTTGTTCGCTAAAATAATACGCAACAGGCTCACGCTGCGCCATCGCAGTCCGCTAATCGAGCACTACGTCACGACACACCCATTTGCTAGACAAATAAGGTGCCTGTAGTTTGATACAACTACAAGCAGTATGTTTAGATTGTTTTGCAAACATTGTAAACAACTTAAGTAGGTAACATGTTTCGAAACAAAAACAAATGAGTCATATTTTGAAATATTCCCAGATAATTTTTCAAGTGAAGAAGATAACACTTTTTGGGGTTCCGTAAAACGGAAACCTTATAGTTTCGCCATGTCTGTCTGTCCGTCTGCGGCTTTGCTCAGGGACTATCAATGCTAGAAAGCTGTAATTTTGCACGAATATGTATGTAAAAATATGCCCACAAAATGGTACAATAAAAAGTTAAAAAAATTTTTAGAGTACCTCCAAAGTCAAAATATCTTTATTAAGTTTAGGCTATAACTAGCACTTATGAATGTAAAAAAAAATCTCCCACCGGTTAGGAAAAACCTCTGTTGAGAAGAGTCGGGCAAGAAACTCAACGATGTATATTTTTTAAACAGATTTACAATATTATTAAATTGTCTATAGATTTATAGATGGTATTTAACACAACTTTATTTTTAGCATAGACTCCCATAGACGTAAAGTGGGGGAGATTTTTTTTTTCTCGTCCAACCTTGTAATGTGGGGTTAAAACCATGAGGGGGTTGCTAATACGATTTTTCGATTCAGTGGTTTTTTTGCAAAATATTCAACTTTAAAGTGCAAATTTTCATTAAAATCGAGCGTCCCCATCCCCCCCCCGGCCCTCTAAAATCTAAACCCGGGGGTGGAAAAATTTGAAAAAAATCAGGATGGTTGTAAGCATATCAAACTTACAAGGAAAACTATAATGGTTAAGTTTTCAGTAAATAGCAGCCTAAGGTATAAAATATACCTAAACTAGGAATATTCCGTGCAAAATAAGAAATCCTTAGAAAAATATTTCTTAAATTATTCGTAATGGCTATGGAACCCTATTTCGGGCGTGTGCGACACGCTCTTGGCTGGTTTTTAATTTAGTGTATATAATCTATTAATTTTTATGCTGTTTGGAATATTTAATTTCTGTCCTAATTTTACACGAAATTATGATTGAAACAATTGGGATGCACCAAAAAAAATAACCTATAGTTTTTATTTTATTTTTGGAAAGAATAGGATATTGTAAGATACCATTTTCATTGATTTTGAATTTGGATGAGTATTTATTTTTTTATATTTAGTAGGACCATTGCCTTTATGTGGGAATTCTGACAATAATTCAAGCACGCCTTAGGGTCCTAAATGAACAATGACAAATAGTTTTATTTATTTCTCTTCTTTTAGCTTCGATAATTCCTACGTTTGATAATAAAAATATATCTTTTATTAAAATCTGCATATCCTAAATGAACAATGACTTTTAGCTTCGATAATTCCTACGTTTGTAATCTGTACTTTTGTATTTACTTGTAACGTAGTAATTTAATAATTTAATTTGTAAAAATACATTGGAAATACTTGTATACATTTCGGACTTTACGATAAATGACAACTGTTTAAAGCCGGGTGCGCATCATGTGATTAAAGTTCTATCTTTGTCACTCTTTGCTATTATAAGCAGGACAGCAACATTTCAAACAGTCAATTTGCTTAAGAGTGTAGACCTGCTTTATAACTGCCTTTGAGACGAGACACTCTAGGGGTCAAATGAGGGCCATTACTTAAATTTTGTTTATTTTATTCAGTTTATCACATTTTTGGAATCTGATTTCTGAAAACGCTTCACAAAGCCTATTTCTCCGAATGGTTTTCGATTTATTATATGTTGTCAAAAATTGGGACATCCCAATTCCGTGAATCATAAGTATGACTTAATAATTCAGCCTTTTTGATGCGCATTGAGTTAAACATTTGGGGATTTATATTATTATCCGATCGTACCTAAGTATTTGTTAATTGTTACATAATTTGAAATATATATCTTCAAAATGTGAATAATAGCTCCTCACCTCGAGGTCTAACCAAAGCTACCGTCACATTTTATCTACAATTGTACAACTACTATGTGTTCCTGCAGTACATTCTGATGCCACCCAACCCATGAGGAAATGAGAAAACAAAAAGACACTGACACACTTACTAAACTGCCTATCTTAATATATTATTATGTAACTCCTACTTACGCCTATTACGTTACAGATAAAAAATCGACAGCTCAAACTAATCCAAATCATGGTTTCCTAAAGTCGATCAGTACAGGTTAGACATCAGATGTAAATAAAGTAGAATAAGATATACCTAATTCCGTCTCCATGTTTGGGAGAAAACATGCTTTCGCAATGACGTTATGAGATCCACAGGCGTCACGCCACATCGCGCGACGCTCGTACGATGCGAGGCTTCCCTGACCACGGCCGGCGCAGGCGGGGCTCGCGTGTCGAACCATTTCGCTCACTGGCCAATCGTGAATAATTCGATCGCCTTGAGTTTCTAACTTGACTGACAAAGAATACAAACTGATTCAGCTATTTCGGTAGTTTAAGTTTATTGACGAGGTCGTATGTTAAGCAAATTGAAGAAGGATAAACAGAACACACCTCCGTCTAAAGTATTTTGCAAATTAGATTCAAGGATATAGGTATAAGCACGTAAATGTTATCTTTCTGTTGACGACTATCTAAAATAGCAAAGTTGATTTAATAACAATAAGAAACGTAATCGGTATGCCATATTTTCCTTATAGGTAGATTTTGATTTTTGGACACAATCATAAATTAATAATAAATGCTGTTTACGTATGGCAATAGCGAACTACTTAAATTGCCCTCATGATTACTCGCTATACGTTTCGCAAAACTTTCTCCGCACGCATGCAATCTTTCCTTCAAGGCATGTGCGTTTTCGTTTTATTTTATACTTATGTATTTTATTTTCATTGCTTCTTACTCCTTCCTTACCAATATTATATTGTGAGAAAGTAACTCTGTCTGTCTGTGTGTCTGTTACCTCATCGCGCTTAAACCGCTGAACCGCTTTATTATTGAGATGTTGGAGACCCTCTGGAAAGGACATAGGTAGCTTTTATCCCGGAAAATTGCGTAGTTCCCGCGGGATAGCGATAAAAACATTTCTCGTAACGGAGTCGAGGGCAACAGCTATCCTTATTTAAAAATGCGAGGGTCTCCCTGTCTGTTATCTCTTCACACTTGAACCGATTTAGATGAAATTTGGTATGGAAATATTTATAGCCCTTGGAAATATGCTTCATGTTAACGTTTAGATTCGTAGTCGGCAATACATCTTCACTTTTCATTTGGCTATTAGTTATTTCAAAATATTCTTTTGGTAGACTGGTGCTTAGTTTGATTATTATCTAGTAACGACATCGTTGACTTCTATGCTCCCACTCAGAAAATCGTAGTTGACCACGTGAATTACCTATTGTTAAATTATTTACATGAAGATGTTTACCTAATCTTGAAGCCCTCGCACTTGGGGGACTGTGTAGTAGAGCAGCCATACCTGTTATGCCATATTATAGCCATATGTGTATGTGAACGTGATATCTACATCCGTCGGTCGACGTCACAGCCAGCTCGGGGCTCGGCTGATTTTGTGCGGTCGGTTGCTTTGCTCAGGCGGTTCGCAACGCAACACAGTGTGCTGGTAGAGTCGGCGCGCACACCACGCGTCGGAGTCATACCTTAGATCGGTACAGTGCGCGAACTTGCATCTGACAACGTCGATCGCAAGCGGCAAACAATAGAACTGTTTGTGCCTTAGGAAGTTTACTGTGATATTGTTTATAAAACGAAGCCAGTTTTTCTAAGGTAATGTCAAAGATCGCTGGTGTGGTTGACACCTGTTCGCGCATGGTGACTTTTGTACGTTTGATGATCTATTCTACTGACATAATTGCTAAATGCTTTATTATCCATTCACCTACATTTATAGAAATAGTAATAAGTTACACTTATCGATTTAGCAATGGAATTTAAATGTTAGCAAACTGATTAAACATTAAAATAAGTGATTGATAATAGAATATCGAATTCAAAGCACGCTTATATACGCTTTCGTGTGGTTTTAATAGTGTGTCGTATTTATTCTCAATAAAAGATGACTAAAAATGTCGCAGTAGGTATTACAAATTGGCCCTTTTAGTCATTTTCTGGCTGAAAATTTGCAAACGACAGAAAGGAAACCATCACCGGTCCTGAGTTTACCGTAACCCCTTGAACTGCATCACTACATGCAACCACATGATTCATTGCTTGTGCTCACAAATTTATTGTCCTCCTTTGTGCGAGATAATGTTGACCTAACAAACCGTAACTGAATCCGCATCGGGTCAGAGTGCAATGTCCACTTTGCATAACAGTTTCAAATACTTAATACTTGTGTAGGCATCGCGCAATAGGATATCTTTATATTTTATATTCGAATGTTCCTTTATTATTGAAATGCTGCTTTGTCTAAATCTAATCTGCCTGTTTTGAACTTCGTCAAGACACATGACACAACACAATACATTGTTATTCTGGGTAAGGGAATTATCCTACACGACTCACTAAACGTGTACAGTTATTTACAATCGTATTTACGTGGAAAACTACAAATATACGAACACTAATCTCACTGCTACGAAAAGCTAGTCTATTGGTAATTAATTAATTAAGTTGCTTAGGATTAGTCCTGACCTGACTACGTGTCGAGAATCGCCTTGTATATTTTAATCCCTACTATACATACTTAAGATACATACTTAGTAAAAATGAAAAAGTTTTATTTGTGCCTTTGAGAGGATTGTAAGGTAAAAAAGAAAAATAGCATTTTCATATAAACAGCGATAACGGTTCCCAACTTCTATAAACGTGAATTAAATTTACAAATTTTTGATATTTTGTCAATTAAAACAAAAACCACGTTGGTACGTTTTTCTTTTTAACTGACTTCAAAAAAGGAGGAGGTTATGAATTCGGTTGTTTTTTTTTGTTACCTCAGAAGAACTCCGTCATTTATGAACCGATTTTAATTTTTTTTTGCGTTCGTCTAGGAATGTTTTCAATTAGGTCCCATAAGCACCAAATCAAGATCTGATGATTATATCTTAAGGAAATCGAGGGAACTCTTCAAATGTTGCAGGGACACCTGTAGTAAATTGGATTTGCTCTTGTAAATCATCATTTGGAGAAGTGGAACTGATGATGAAGACCACAGTTTACCATCGGAGTTACTACTCAATAACAAGTATTTCATTAACGGGTTGAATTTTAATTAGTTTAAAACAGTTGCTAAGCAATTTATGCTCCTCGTAACGTATATATGGTAAAACGGGTGGTGAAGCACCAGGACTCCTCAATAATGAGCGTCTCTGCATTGGAAAAAGCAATCTTTCGTAAAAGGTGACGACCAGTTGATATTAAACCATTGTATCTTAGATTATTTACACTAAAAAGCGCAAAATAAAATTGTAGAACAAAAAGTTGAACCGACTACAAAAAATCATGAAAATAATTTTCTACCAGTCTGAAGTCGGTCGGTGTCTCAGCACGAGCCAGCAGGAGTGATTGAAGCCCAATATAAAGTCCGTGATTGAGGTAGATGGCTATAGGTCCACTCCTGCTGGCTCGTGCTGAGACACCGACCGACTTCAGACTGGTAGAAAATTATTTTCATGGTTTTTTGTAGTCGGTTCAATTTTTTGTTATTTTTTTTTTTTAAACATTGGTTGATTAGAAATACATAGTGTACGAAAACCTAGCTTTAGCCACTGAATAGATAGTAGGTGTGTACTAGTGTGGACTGACAAAATATTAAAAATTGATAATATCCGCCATGGTTTAGTTAGGGGATGGAAGCATTTATCGCCATTTGTATGAGAAACTACACAATCCTCTTAAATTCTACTAAAAGATCTATGAGAATTAAGCAGGCACACGTTTATTGCGTGTGATTTATGTACCTAGACGTAGAAAGTAAGATGAGTAAGGCTCCGTTTCCACCAGAGAGGTGCGAGTATGTTTTGCGGGCAAGGAATGTGTTTTTCACACAGGTTTTTCATGAACCAATAGAAGCGCTTTTTACCTATCCTCGCTCCGCTCAGTGTTTCCACTAGAGATGTGCTGGGCGAGAATGGTAAATGAAGCGTTTCCATAGTTCAAGAAATCAAATTCCTCGCAACACATCCTCGCACCGCACATCTCTGGTGAAACGCAGCCTAAATAGAATGGGTTTATATTATAGATAATTCCAATCCATTTAGCATTTCCAACGTCTGTCATAAAGATACCAACAAATGTTATAAGTAATAAAATAACGTATCTACCTGTATGGCAAAATTGCAATGTTGATTCTCAGAAGTCATTAATGTTCTTGTTGTTTTTATTCGCATCAATTACCATCACATAATATGTGTATGTCACTGTGAAGAAACGTTTGGAATCGAATGACGATGGATTTGATTATGTACGGGGACTAACATTATTTGATTGACGCTCGTTTACAAAAGGTAAGATTAACTGAAAACTGAACTGTTACGGAGTATTTATCGACAAAATCTAAACAGGGAAAAACCAACGTGAATCATATTGCAATATTAGCTTTACCTGCGTATCTTGCGTGTATTTAGTCCGTAAAATGGAAGAAGATGCATCCCTGAGGTCGTGGATAATTTTCTCAAAGGTCAGCACTTGGTCGATCGATTGTCACGTGTGTTCCGCATGTGTTATCACCACGTGAAGATCGCAACGCTTGCGGTTAAGACAAACATGTCGATATAAGGTTTCAATAGGCAGTATCACTGCAGTAGCAATGGATGCACAAAGTACATTGTAGTGGTGGTTGGTATCGTATCGTATATGTATCCGTAGCTAAGTAATCGATATGATTCGTTCGTACCAATTCATTATTGTCGTTGTTGTAGGTACCTTTATTCAAAATACACCTTAAGTACAAGCTTTTATTTAGTTTCACCTGTCCCATTGTCTGTCTGTCTGGCTGTAATCAGGTCTTGCAAGTTAAATTTGACCAACTTCCAGTAAACAGATTGACTTCAAATTTGGAATATATGTGTAAATCGCATGACAGTACAATAATCTAGTAGTGACATCCTGGTCTGGTAGTCCAGCCAGGATCGTCTCCGCAGGACGGAACTCTTTAACGGTTACTAGCATCAACTTGAAATTTGGTATACAAATGTAGTTTGGGTGACAATGCAAGTACAGTCAACAAAAAGTACAGTCAAGCAAAAAAGCTGGTATAAAAATATTTTTTTTATGGTTGTTATTGTAAGAATATTCTAACAAGCCGAAACATAGCTAGGTTAAATTGTTCTGTTTTTTAACCCCCGAAGCGAAAAGAGGGGTGTTATACCTACATAAGTTTGACCGCTATGTGTCTGTCTGTGGCACCGTAGCTCTTAACCCGTCACGCATCCTAGAGACTACATTTGACCCTAACTTTTTTTGTGCGGGAAATGTCCTAGAGATTTCCGGCACAAAAAAAGTTAGGGTCTAATGTAGTCTCTAGGACGCGTGACGGGTTAAACGGGTGGACCGATTTGAATGCGATTTTTTTTATTTGAAAGCAGGCTTTCTAGCGATGGTTCATAATTATGTTTTATCAAAATCGGTTCAGCCGTTTTTGAGATATTAAACTTTGAAGTGATAATGTCGGGGGTTTTCCAACGTTTTGTTGGTTAGGTTATAGAGTTCCAGCGTCTAGCTTCGTACTCGGTCATCAGATCAGCTTGATGGTACCATACTATCATCAGAATTAAGCAGAATGGCCAAAGCGGCCCCTGTGAGGAATAGTTGAATTAGCAAATGTCACTAGTAATCACTCCAACTTTCAGCCCTCACTGTCACAGAGATAATGTTAAAAAACTTTTTTTTTCATTATTTTTCAAACTCGTTTTTCTCCTAATCCATGGCAGCTAAAGCATCGAAACAAAAATACAGCTAAGTGGTTTGAGTGGTACCTTACAATTTTATTAATATAAAAATAAAAAATGACAACTTATTTTTTGACAGCTCTTTCCAACAAGTTTTTTTAAAGGTACACCTACGAAAAGTATTAGTTACTACCAAACGAAAAACCAATTGATTATAATTGGTGCAACATACTGAAAAAAAAAACTAGCGAAAGTATTCAAGTATCACTATTTCTCCAAATGGTTTTCGATTTATTATTTGTTGTCAAAAATTGGGACATCCCAATTGGCCTCGACCCAATGAACTTATTATATTATAACCAATGTATTTTTACTGTGTTTTTACAAATAAAGTTAATTTGAATTTAGAAATGGCAGAAAATAATGTTTTTTTTTAAACCAGTAGAGTTTTCATTTGTAAAGCTTAATAAGGAATTTCTAATACATATAATTAACTTATATAACGAATAGGTACTCTTAATAATTACATTGTTACGTTCCTTCCCTATATCCATATGTAATGTCAATATTTGCCTAGCTGTTAGAGCCTATGTTATTTGTCTCCAGTGGCTAGTTGATATACCTACTCACGACAAATTTTGCAAATTTTCCGTATTTTATCTCCGTACTCATTGAACTTGGTGCCCTTGGTACTAAAATTAGGTCTGACTTCTGGCAGCTGCTGCCATTCAAGTTTGACGTACTCGTCCGTGAACACTGGACACCTGCCACGTACAGTACCCCTGTAGTGTAGATCTAATTACACCCACTAATAAATTGCGTGCAATACAACCTGGTTCCTATAGTTTTTCACTGAAAAATTTAAGTAACTTATTTTAATTAAAAATAATACTTTGACCTGTTTTCTGCGACTGTTAAATCAAAAGGCGCAATTGCAATCTTGATCCAAAGAGAAAGAGCATAAGTGCACACCTGTTATGTGCACTCGTGCTTATTGACGGCTGAGTTGTCTTTTCAAGTTGCGTTAAATCTTAAATCATACTGGCTGATCCGCCGCCTTACGAAATGTGTGTTGTACCATCGATAGATACGGTGAAGTGCGATAGACGAAAATAGTTAATAATGTTTCGTTTGTCTATTGCTCAAGCAGATATTTCGAAAGATGGATAGACTCTCATAGATTATGTGACATAGTTTGCTCGAACATTATATGTGATGTTTTAGATGTACTTATCCAATAGATTTCTTAGTCTAGTCAATTCAAGTATGTAAGTATCATATTTTATAAGTAGGCTATTGGATAGCTTGTCACAGTTTTTACTAAGCGGATTAAGTGGTTGTTTTATATTATAAGTAGGTGTGTAGGCGGGGGCAGAGTCCCCGATTTGGCAGACGTCACGCACGTCGAGGCCGCATGCTTTTCACGAATCGCGCTCCAATGTCACCAGTCCTTGCGATTGGTCGGGAGACATTCCGAGTCATTTTAAAAGCTATAATTAAACTCTTGTCAGTCCTACAGTTTGAATTACCATGGAAATATCACAAGCATACTATTTTACAATACTTAAGGCAACTTAAGTTTCTATCTTCAGAAACGTCTAATTGTACCTAGTTGATGTTTATTAATGCCGTTTGGTAATTTAATTACCAACGTATTCACGTTGCACAAAGTATTTTAATATATCTCGACTGTGCAACATTAAGTAATATCCTGTGCTTGGTGCCTGGCAGTGCATCGACCTAGTATTTCAAGTGATATTTTTATTTGCGTCAGCATGCTGCAGAAGCCATGAGCCAACTGTTTATAAAGGCAATTAATTCGTTAAATAGACCGTTGCAAGTTTCTCCAAACTCACTTTTGTATCACATTTCAATTAATAAATATGTAAATTGGAAAAAAATAGTCGAAATATTGCAAAGAACTTAATTTTTGAAAAATGTAATTCAATTTGTTGACAACTAGGTACATTATTAACGATTATCTAACCTCTATATTATTTTAATGACGTCGTGCCTTATCGTATTTCAAAACGCAAGTGTTCCATTTTGTTTGCCTACTTGCCCATTATCACCTCTTTGTTTTCATTTAAAAAAACAACTAAATTAAACGATAAATAAAAAACAAAGACGAAACTCGTTAGCATAATAACTGTGTCATCTTTAAGATTCATAATTCATAATGAATATCTTTTGTTTCAGGAACTGAACATTAGTTCGAAGACCTCAAGTGACACAATGGGGTAGCGAACGCAGGTTATTGGACTGATTGACTGTTCTGTTTGAGACATTTGTGTTAGTGTGTCTAAACATAGCACGGGACATTATTATCAGATAGTGGTTAGTAACAAAATAGCAACATGTATTCTATGAACTACATTGGGAAGTTCATCGCGAACTTCCGCGAGTTTTACAATGAGATTAACGGTGCGACGCTGACTGGGGCCATCGATGTGGTGGTGGTGGAGCAGCCTGATGGCAGCTTTACGTGCTCGCCCTTCCACGTGCGCTTCGGCAAGCTCGGAGTGCTGCGCTCGCGGTTCAAAGTGGTAAGTCAACTTGATGTAGAGACCTGGAGCTTTACTGTGCTGAAGGCTGAAATGCACTAGTCGTCTATGCTGTCCTAAGCCATGGCCTCTCAAGCAGAGGGTTACCATGAGCTTTTCGGTGTAGAAATACAACGCGAAGAAACCTGGACATTCCTGCGAAGAAATTCAGTGATGGTCACGGCCCAAGCTCTCTTATTCTGTGAGAAGGCCTGTGCTGCGAAGTGAGACGTATCTACGCTAGGCCGAGATGATAATGGTGATGATAGACGTAATTTGAATAGTATTATAAATGAGGTATCGGGTAACTGACATCAAAGAGTTTCTTCTTTTGTTGCTATTATGTCGCGCAAAACACACGACGGCATCTTAATAAGGAAATTGTTCTCTTGAATAACAGCATAATGGTTGAAAATAACGATAGGGTTTGTAAATATTCTTAGAAAAGAAATCGCGAATGCGGTCACAGACACAAACCCATAATTTCACTTGTTTACGTATACCTTATCTATTGTTCTAGTATAATACTATTGTATTTTATGGGGTTTCTAACCAGGATGTATGCGTTTGAGTAAATCCAATCTTTATATTAAGGAACCCCTACCTCTGTCTCTGGAATATTATGAGTGACTAATCAACTGGGTGTGATCGAGTCTTCCGGTCCAATTCTTAAGTGGGTTGTCTTGTTTATAGCTGTCAGTTTATTTAAAATGAGGTACCTTGGTCTTACCAAAACAATGTATCTGGGGCTGAGCAGGGATCAAATCCAGATCCTCTTGATTCCATGATGCTTGCTGCGTGCTTTGCCAGTAGGTACAGTAACTAACCCGAGTAGGTTATACCTACCTACATGGCGAAGTTTTTCAATGTTTTATCGAAACATTTATTTTATTTTTAAATAACGACCAATCTTAGGATTTGTTACTTATAAAATTTTTGTGTTTAGATCATTTCTAACAGGAAAACTTTAAAAATTAAGACTAAAATCGGGTAAACAAATATCCAAGTTTACTAGAATAAGAAGAAGTCTACATGTGACTGTCACATGGTTCCTGAAGCCGGATAAATAAACAGTTCCCGTTCCCACACAATATTCTAGTCCAAAGTCTGAGACGCGGAGTTGGCACAGCGTGTACGGAGTCATTGAATAATAACCGAGACACTTTTGGAAATGACGCGTCATTCAGAGATACACATCAAACTTATCTGCTACTCTCACGATTCATTACTACGGTACTATTCAATGGAAAAAATCAATTGTGTAAACAAATGTGGTGACTGACATTGACACTTGACTGACGACTGGCTGACTGACTGACTGACGTTGGCTCTAGTGATGTGAAAGCTCTTTAAAGATACTTCAATCAGCAGTAAATAATTATTTTGAATTTACTCATATTTCATTATTTAATGTAATCCCTAAGTTTAATTTTTAAAAATGGCGAATCACGTATTCTCTTAGTCCTGTTTAAGAGTCATTCACAATGTTTCCATGTCCCTTTTAACTTAAAAATGTTTAATAGCATTTTCAAGAAGTTTTAGAATTATATCTTCAAATATATACCTTACGTTTCTTCCATACAAACTTACACTTCATGTTCAAAACTTACACTCCCCTTTATACCCCTTTAAGGGTAGAATTTTTAAAATGGTGAAACATGTACATCCACTTATATTTTTAGTCGTATATTTTCACCAAGGTTTATGATGGAGTATTTTAGAATTTAAAGGGTCAGTTAAAATATGGATTAATTTAGTTTTTTTTGCTGCTTAAGTAGCGTAGTAGAAAAAGCCAACCTGAGATATGTGTGCATAGAAGAAATTTGTATCTTGACCCCTGTCCAACAGTGGTGTAGGGGTTATAGTACGCAGTACGGATTGCTGAGGACCTAGGTTCGATTCCCAGCCCTGGTCTCTTTTTCTGGTTTTTCTGTGCATCCATGTCTCAGTTTGTATTTTCGATATAATTTAGAAGAGGCATTTTAAATTTACATAAGACAGGTAAATGAGAGTAGACACAGGGAAGTATTCAATATGATTTTTTGTAAACAATGGACTCCACAGTAAATATGATACTAATATTTTTTGTACAAATTTGAAAATAATATTTTATCGTCCGCTGTATTTCCGCGGTCCTTCGCACACTAATATTAGGTCCAGCAGCTGAAATACCGATTTTTAAAAACGCGCGTTAAAAAAGCAAATATTTCAATTCAATTTATTTATCAATTCACATTACATATAAAATCTATTAAATATAGTATAAATACAAAAAACAACAACTGAAAAACGGTAGAACGATAGGTAAATAACACTTTTCGAAAAAATTTGCTTGAAAAGACAATTAAAAAGTAAAAAATAATTATGTGCTACCTAGCTATTGACGGCTGAGTTGTCTTTTCAAGTTGCGTTAAATCTTAAATTATCTGGCTGATCCGCCGCCTTACTATGTGTGTTGTACCATCGAAAATACGGTGAAGTGCGATAGACGAAAATATTAGTAATTTCGTTTGTCTATCTAAGCAGATATTTCGAAAGATCGGGGGACTCTCATAGATTATGTGACATAGTTTGCTCGAACATTATATGTGATGTTTTAGATGTACTTATCCAATAGATTTCTTAGTCTAGTCAATTCAAGTATGTAAGTATCATATTTTATAAGTAGGCTATTGGATAGCTTGTCACAGTTTTTACTAAGCGGATTAAGTGGTTGTTTTATATTATAAGTAGGTGTGTAGGCGGGGGCAGAGTCCCCGATTTGGCAGACGTGACGTCGTCGGGCCGCATGCTTTTCAGGCAGCGCACCAGTTTTTGCGAATTGTCATTTTCAAGCACCAGTTTTTGGTCGGGAGTCCTACAGTTTCATTTACCATGGCTATAATTAAAGCATACTATTTTACAATACTTAAGGCAACTTAAGTTTCTATCTTCATGTTTTTAAATACTTTGTTAAGTGTATCTTTTTAAAATTTGTTCTGTATGTTACTATGTCTGGTGTACAATAAAGAGTCTTTGTTGTACATTGTATTGTACCTAGTTGATGTTTATTAATGCCGTTTGGTAATTTAATTACCAACGTATTCACGTTGCACAAAGTATTTTAATATATCTCGACTGTGCAACATTAAGTAATATCCTGTGCTTGGTGCCTGGCAGTGCATCGACCTAGTATTTCAAGTGATATTTTTATTTGCGTCAGCATGCTGCAGAAGCCATGAGCCAACTGTTTATAAAGGCAATCCAATTCGTTAAATAGACCGTTGCAAGTTTCTCCAAACTCACTTTTGTATCACATTTCAATTAATAAATATGTAAATTGGAAAAAAATAGTCGAAATATTGCAAAGAACTTAATTTTTGAAAAATGTAATTCAATTTGTTGACAACTAGGTACATTATTAACGATTATCTAACCTCTATATTATTTTAATGACGTCGGCCTTATCGTATTTCAAAACCAAGTGTTCCATTTTGTTTGCCTACTTGCCCATTATCACCTCTTTGTTTTCATTTAAAAAAAACAACTAAATTAAACGATAAAAAAAAACAAAGACGAAACTCGTTAGCATAATAACTGTGTCATCTTTAAGATTCATAATTCATAATGAATATCTTTTGTTTCAGGAACTGAACATTAGTTCGAAGACCTCAAGTGACACAATGGGGTAGCGAACGCAGGTTATTGGACTGATTGACTGTTCTGTTTGAGACATTTGTGTTAGTGTGTCTAAACATAGCACGGGACATTATTATCAGATAGTGGTTAGTAACAAAACAGCAACATGTATTCTATGAACTATATTGGAAAGTTCATCGCGAACTTCCGCGAGTTTTACAATGAGATTAACGGTGCGACGCTGACTGGGGCCATCGATGTGGTGGTGGTGGAGCAGCCTGATGGCAGCTTTACGTGCTCGCCCTTCCACGTGCGCTTCGGCAAGCTCGGAGTGCTGCGCTCGCGGTTCAAAGTGGTAAGTCAACTTGATGTAGAGACCTGGAGCTTTACTGTGCTGAAGGCTGAAATGCACTAGTCGTCTATGCTGTCCTAAGCCATGGCCTCTCAAGCAGAGGGTTACCATGAGCTTTTCGGTGTAGAAATACAACGCGAAGAAACCTGGACATTCCTGCGAAGAAATTCAGTGATGGTCACGGCCCAAGCTCTCTTATTCTGTGAGAAGGCCTGTGCTGCGAAGTGAGACGTATCTACGCTAGGCCGAGATGATAATGGTGATGATAGACGTAATTTGAATTCGTATGTATCAGTATTATACCTAAATGAGGTATCGGGTAACTGACATCAAAGAGTTTCTTCTTTTGTTGCTATTATGTCGCGCAAAACACACGACGGCATCTTAATAAGGAAAATGTTCTCTTGAATAACAGCATAATGGTTGAAAATAACGATAGGGTTTGTAAATATTCTTAGAAAAGAAATCGCGAATGCGGTCACAGACACAAACCCATAATTTCACTTGTTTACGTATACCTTATCTATTGTTCTAGTATAATACTATTGTATTTTATGGGGTTTCTAACCAGGATGTATGCGTTTGAGTAAATCCAATCTTTATATTAAGGAACCCCTACCTCTGTCTCTGGAATATTATGAGTGACTAATCAACTGGGTGTGTGTTTTCTTCCAATTCAAATTCTCTTCCAATTTGTCTTGTTTAAGCTGTCGGTTTTATTTAAAATGAGGTATTTCCCAAAACAATACTGGTATTTCAAGTATAACGGTTTTGTATTAGTGATTTGTTTAAGAGAAATTTCAAAACAAATTTATCGTTTAAGAGGGAAAATTTTCAAAAAATTACTCTTGAATCATCAAAATCCTGCAGGGATCAAATCCAGATGCTTGATTCTTTGCCAGTAGGTGCTTTGCCAACCAGTATACCCGAGTAGGTTTAAGTTTTCATGTCGAAACATTCAATTTTTATTTAAACAACGACCAATTTAGGATTTGTTACTTATAAAATTTTTGTGTTTAGATCATTTCTAACAGGAAAACTTTAAAAACTAAAATAAAATCGGGTAAACAAATATCCAAGAATAGAATAAGAAGAAGTCTACATGTGACTGTCACATGGTTCCTGAAGCCGGATAAATAAACAGTTCCCGTTCCCACACAATATTCTAGTCCAAAGTCTGAGACGCGGAGTTGGCACAGCGTGTACGGAGTCATTGAATAATAACCGAGACACTTTTGGAAATGACGCGTCATTCAGAGATACACATCAAACTTATCTGCTACTCTCACGATTCATTACTACACTGAAGACGTAATAATCACCCACAACAACATTCCAAATAAAAATGTCGTACACTCATTCGGAAAAAATAAGCACATGAACAAGCTATGGCATTGACTTTGATCCTACGAGAACGCACTGTTGACTGTTGTCAACAGTCTTGAATAATTAAATGAAGACTTAAAGACTGATGAAATCATATGGATTCTTCTTTCCGTCCCTGTGCCCTCAAAGTCGTTTAATCTTTTTTCAACTTATCTAACATAGGCGTATATAGAGGGGGCCCGGGTGGACCGTGCCCACCCCAGTATGGTCTAGTGCCCACACCAGGATATTGGGCTACCGATTCAAAATTCTATAATACTGATATCTTCACACAACAATCCAGGCCAGCCCCCCCACCAATGTTATCTGACTAGCTTTATATGACACGAGAGTGTAGGTTATTTATATCTACTTAGTTAAAAAATATTTTATTAAGCTCTCTTCAATACGCTCTGAAGACTCTGAAGATATTATTTTTATTTCCAAAAAAGACAAAGAGAACACTGTAAAAATTGTAATAGTACAGTCAAGTGCAAAGATATCGACACGGCCTATTACAAAAATATGTATACACGACCTTAATGTTAAGTGCATAAAGTCGTGTATACCTACATATTTTTGTAACTTTGGCCGTGTCGATATCTTTGCACTTGACTGTAATAGTTTTTGTTTCTTTTCTTTTGTGCAATATCTAAAGAGTTTACATACATACATACTACTTGGCTAATCGATCTGTATAGCGTAGGTAAGCTAACATCACAATTGACAATGCATCGCAATTTGTTTAAAATAACTTTTTAACCCCTGACGGCCCCGACGCAAAAAGAGGGGTGTTATAAATTTGACCGCTATGTGTCTGTGTGTCTGTCTGTGGAACCGTAGCTCTTAAACGGGTGGACCGATTTGAATGCGGTTTTTTTATTTGAAATCAGGTTTTCTAGCGATGGTTCTTAGACATTGTACATCAAAACCGGATACGGCGTTTTTGAGATATTGAACTTTGAATTGACAAAGTCGGGGGTATATTAGGTATATAAGCTAAAGCAGTACGGAAGCTAGGCATATTTTTGAGATAAATACCTACACTCCAATGGAGCGTTAGGGTTGTCCACTTATTTTTTGTAAAATTGAAAATAATATGTTTAGTTCGCGCTGTATCTCGGACGGTCGAATAGCTAAAAATAACTATTCTGAAAGTTCCGTATTAGCAATTATATTTTTCACCACTAAAAACGCGCGCCTTAAAAAAGCAAATATTTCAATTCAATTTATTCCTATAACAATTCACATTGTGTTGGATATTAAAATCTATTAAATATAGTATAAATACAAAAAACAACAACTGAGAAACTGGTAGAACGACAGGTAGGTACACATTTCGTACAACTAATTTGAACTTGAACTATCATTAATAAAATAACTTAAGTACATCATTTAAGACAAATAAACCCTGAGTCGTCTTTTAAACAATTTAGCACAATTTATTGTCTTTAAGTCAGTGGGCAATACCTACCTATCCAACCAAAATAACCAAACGTTTTATTTAAAAGAAAAAGGATTTTATTTAGTAATAGTAAATCATTCTTAGGCTTACCTTTCAACATCGGCGGGAAGTTTAAAAAATCAAAGCTCCGGCACAATATTTTCCAAACATAGTTTTTAATATTGCGGATTGTCTGGGGCGCACGCAATTGAAACAATGCACGCAACGCGGCCAAGCACTACTCTAGAGGTGAGACGTACTAAGCAAAACGCGGACTGAGTCTTGCGAGTACGCGTCCACAAAAAGACTAGATCCATGAGTATCTACGAGTACTTAACTCAATTGACTCATTGCGTAAACAAAATGATTCCCGTAAATGCGCTCCCGTGATTGCGTATACGCGTACTAGTTTTAGTAGTTTTACGAATATCGAACTGCCGAATTCCAAGTCACAGTTCAGGCTTCAGACTTCATGTTTTTTTTAATTTTAACTTATATTAAATACCGACTAAAAACTTCCCTTCATACTTTATACAGGCTTAGGATTGTTAGCAATGCTAGTTTTCAAGTTGGCGGAACGTTGTCAGCCGCCGTACTCCTAAATACTTATACTCTAAAAGAATCGTGGGTTGGAATGCGTACTCACGCGTCCAAGCCTAAACCTATTCCAAGATCCTATTCCAGTAAATACGTCTCACCTCTACACTACTCGTCTCGACGCGTCACCCGCGACTGCAGTACCGCGAGACCCCCTTCGGGACCGTGTGTGTTCGTTTCGATCGATTTGTTCGTAGCTTCCATACTGCTTTAGCTTATATATATATATACTGTGACGACTGTGACATAACCCCGTGCAAGGAAAGTTTAGTACTTGTGATACCCTTTTTACAATCGACTCACGACATACATCGACTTTCGTATTATATTGTACTTTTATCTTCAACAACATGAGTAATAATAATTACTATTAATCACCCCTCCTAAATAAAATAGTAGGTGTTGTGATGTGCAAGGAAATTCCCTAGAATGGTCACAGAGTTAAAGCCGAGAATCAATGCACGATTATTTATTGTAATTTTCTGTAGCTTTTGACCGCGTTTCGGCTACGTATTTAATTGTAACGGAGTGTATGGAGTAGTATTTTGAGAAACATTGTGTGACTCGCTAAGAATTTTATGCAATGTTCGTAGAGGAGGTCGTCGCTCGCACACATTCATAGAGGTTTACCAGAATGTACTTTAATGAATTTAGAATTTGGCTTACATCAACGTTGTGTTAGCGAACGAAAAATGACTTAAATATAGAAAGTAGACAGTACTTTATCCAACATCTTCGTTACGTAAAATTAAATGTTAGGTACTTATGTATGTTTAGAATATTTATTTTTAACGTGAGTCAGCAGCGACAGGAAGCTTTTAGGTATAGGGCAATTGTTGCCAAAACGAGATGGGTAATCTTCTGTGGCTGAATCACTGTAAATTTGGAATAAAGCCAACCGTGTGATATTATTTCACCAAGAATGTGAAAAATATTGGCACAAGTATTATTCCTGATCCGGGCACCTGTCGTTCTGTGAGAAATTCAATGTACATACAATTCATGCGTTGAGTATGAAAGTTAGAGAAGGATCGCGTAATTAGTAGTAATAGTACATATTTACATTCGATATCGAACTCATTACGTTTCAAGTGCATTAGTATGAGATAACCTCTGCTCATTTGAACTCGTCTGTGGCGTGTCTCGTATCGCCTGTATCGCCTGTTGATAGTTCGCGCGGTCGAGAGAATGAAATAAATACAACGACGTGTGTTTGTTCAGGTGGACTTGGAACTGAATGGCGAGTCGCTGAACATTCACATGAAACTGGGGGAGTCTGGCGAGGCGTTCTTCGTGGAGGAAGTGGGCGAAGACGACGCGGACTGGTCCGCACACCTCGCCACCTCGCCCATCCCGGCCACGCGCTTCGAGCAGCTGTACGAGCCGCGGCGCCGGAACTCGCTCTCCGCCGTCGAGCCCGACCACGGACAGGCCTCCGACTACACCAAACGCAGGTAAACTGAACACCCAATCGGCCATGAAAATCGCACGGCGCCTTTACGTAACCTCGTTCATTCATATGCATTGTGCTCTGGAAACTACTCGCAGAAAGTGAGAGGATTTGTTTAGTTAGATCGTAGCAATTAATTACCTATTCTATTTGCATTTGCGTGCGTTATGAAAGCGAACCGTTGTATGTCCACGTTAATTAACCATGTTAATGAAAATTGCACCGGATCGTTCTTTCGAATGACGCGCAATTAGTTCAGGTATACCTACCTGATCCTTCCTTGATATTTCCACGCGCTCTCGCAGGTATACCGCGGACGGCCAGTCGATGCAGAAACCTGACTTTAGTAAACTTAAGCTGAATGCCAAAAAAGAAGTGAAGCCTACTAGCGATAATGATAATGAGGCACTGTTCGAAATGGACGGGTTAGACGGCCCCGACGAGCCGGGGAATTGGAGTGACTCCCGCACTCCCAAGACGTTTTCGGCGACGCAATTGGAGGCCGGAAGCGAGGCCAACCAAGCGGTGCAAATGATCAGCGCGCACAATGACTTCCGGCCCATCGACGCCGCGCCCGCCAACCTCGAGGAGGCCAAAACAAACGGCAACGGAAAAAAGAAAAAGAAAACTAGGAAAGTTAGTTCTAAGAAGAAGCATCAGCGCAAGTCCTCGACGAGTTCTATCTCAAGCCAGTCGGACCGCGCGGGCTCAGAGCGGCCTTCGCAGCCCACCGCCATCCCCAACGCGACGGACATCAATTTCTACAGCGATAGCGAAGCCAATGCAGCAGCGCTAAGGTGAGCAAACTTATCTTTACGTAATTAATGCGGTGTGCGTGTTTGATTTCGATTTCCATTAGCCTACAATATTCCTAAAAAAAACATTACCGTTTACTGCCTCTGAAGACAAAGGTTAGATCTCAGTTAGGGATATAATTAATGTTTTTTAACCGTTTTGCTAAAGCTGGTAAGGCCAAAGCCGCTGCGTTCCATATTGAGTGATGAGTCGTACTGTTTGTGATTGAGCGCGTGGCCTGGTTGCAGCGAAGAGATGTCCAACCTGAAGCTGAACGGTGACAACCGCATCCCGCTGGCGCTGTCCGACACCGCGTTCGAGGTGCACGCCGCCTCCAGAAACGCGTAAACATTAACAATATACTACTCGATCACCGCATCTTGCTTGCACTACTCTACTTACCTTGTCACAGTCTAATGCCCTTTTGAGATATCGATGTCGATGCGTATATAACTCTCGAAATATTTCAGCGGTCGTAATTGCGGCTTTACTTTAGAAAGCTTCAGTATCACTAGGCGCATATCATGCTTTTAGTACGGCAAATACTCGTAATGATATCGTGTAATCACATCGTAGGATAACGCTACTCCAATGCCACCCATCCCCCCACAATCACATCCTTCCATTTATCCTTCACCCCTTCATGTACTTCCATTTAATGTAATTACCTACCTATTATCCGAACGACCTTCCTAAAGATTAATTATGATAATCTAATCGAGAGCTTATCGGCATATTCGGCTAAACTCTACGATGTATCCTACCTAATTACGTAAACGAACAAAAATATGTTTTTGAATGAGCGTAGATAATGCGTAATTAATATCGTCGCGCTTTCTAAAGGCCTTCGTAACACCAGCATTCAGACGTCGAGTAACCAAATGCGCATCGAATGGAGCTCAGTCATTAAACCTGGGGCCCGTTCCTCAAACGATACTTGTCTACTTAATATATTACCAGTGATTTCGCATGACGACGATACCACTAGTGATACCAGACGCGTGCCATTTGTGAAACGAGCCCCTGGTCATGCAGATGAGATAATTAATGCTTGATCGTGTTCAGGGGGTCGCGTAGCGGGACACCGGTGCAATCAGACACGGAGGTGGAATTATCGCGGACGGCGAAGGGTGACAAATCGTCACAGTCTTGGCGCTGGGGCGAGTTGCCCGAGCCGCCCGTGCGGACCGAAGGGCCTGCGTCGCCCGCAGAAGTGGACTCTCCCCAACCGCCCGGGTCCCCTGCTACTCCGGGCACGCCGGGGTCGCCGGCGGAGCCGCTGAGCTCGGACGAGGAGCGCGCAAACCGCAGTGTGTTCAGCGGCATGTTCCGGTTCATGTCGAGCCAGGGCAGCGACGCGGCCGGCGGCGGCGGCGGCGTCTACCTCGACGACTTGGACCGCGGACAGGTGGACCCGGATCTATACTTCCCCAAACATCACCTCGCCAAGAACCGCAGCGGTGAGCCCTCAGACTTTCATCTTGTTCATTGCTAACCACCAACTACATGGTATTACACGACGCCATATAAATTAAATAGCAGACCGCTGTGTGAGTTTAAGTATACTGTACCTAACAATTTTATCAAATAGAAAGCTTTTAAGTATTAAAATACCTTTGTTTCGATACGTTAGACGTCATTCTATAAAAAATAGTCTCGTGACGCATTCAGTGTCTATAAATTTAAAGAATGTGAAGCATTTCAGTGTTATAAATTTCCTCTATTCGTGGGATGAGCCTGACTGAAAGCTTATTCAAGCTTCAAACTAAACGACGAACTTAACACTAATGCCGTAAACTACAGGCTCCCAGTAATATTCAGTGGATCTGTTTGATTTTCCACTTATGGAATAATGTCTAACTCATACATAGCATAATGGGCACTTCAAGTGCCTTGTTCCTCTCTCGACTCTGGCCTTTAAGGCCAAGTATTGATATAGTTGTCGTGTGCAGGTGTGACGACGAACACATACGCACCAGCTGGACCGACGGAGGAGGAGTACGAGTCTGGCAACGGGCCGTCGCTGCCGCAGTCGCCGGTGTCGCTCGACCCGCCGCCACTCGACTCTGACGACGACGAAAAGCTGCTCGCAAAGTTAGTTGACTAGTAGTTGTATTAGCTCTTTGTAGGGTGAAATAGAATTCGCGATGAGCTTTATATTTTGCCTGAAAACGAATCAAGTGGGAGATAGTACTGTATGTAAATATGCAGCTTATTTCTTGCCACCAATCTCATTTACGCTGGCACTTTATTTTGTTGCAGTAGCATACGATTTGTGTATAAATCGGATTAGTTTCAATCATAAAATTGGACGCTAGCTAAACCCTCTTACTTATTGAGAAAACGGCTGTACAAACAACAGGATACTTACTTCAACAAACATTGGAACCTCTTGGATTCCCCTTTACTTCTGCATAGTATAGTTACTATGCAGTATGCAAATAATTCAACTATAGTTAGTTGACTTGATTTTCGCTGAATTACTATCGTCTAAAGTGGGTCACAATATTGACGCATACTTAAGTCCTAAGAACGAATGGGGAAAACAGTTTTTACTTAATAAATAACCGCAATGTGGTTGTGGTATATAAAAAGAAGAATCGCCTATTTATTAGCAAGTCTATGCTTCCAAGGAAACTGCTTTCAAACACGATCAAGGAAATATTTTAATCTTTGCAACTATGTCAGTGTTGATAAAAATTCAGTGAATATCAGGAATTTTGGCAGTGTCAAGTTCACATATGTAAATACTTTATTGTACATAAAACACAAAATAATACAAAAAGAAAACAACTAAACCAAAAGAGTACAAAGGCGAACTTATCCCTAAAAGGGATCTTTTCACATAATATGGAAATGATTGGTTTCAATGACAAACGTTAACCTTTCATTGTATTATATTTACCGATAACACCCCAACCCCGTCAGACGATTGCGATATAAATTTCGTTGTAAAGAATAAATTAATTAATTATACACTTGAGTGTTTAATCGGTTATTACGATTTAAATTGAAACTTGGCGAAGTATTTACAGTGGACGTAAAAAGTACGCATAATAATCTTATTGCATCCGGTAATGGAGCCGAAACCTACACTGAAATTTCAAGACAGAACATGACGAAACCTCAGGCCTTATTGTCTAACTAACTTGGAATCTCAATCTTTTCACCACTTCTTTAAGCATCTTGGTACAATGATATGGTGAATGCGATTGCGAGCGCGTTACGGCCTCTGGTAATGTTTGGGCTGGTTAGAATACACTTAGAAAAATAGGTAGGTACCAGCTTAGGGTCTGATGAGATGATGGAGCAGTCAAACAGGTTTATCATAATAACCTAGCCCGTCCGCGTAGAATTCGTTTACCCGATAAACCATACCATAACGCGCGCTATGCTACTTGTACTATTATTTATTCTGTTTCTGTGGCTATGCCGCGGGAACTTTGCAATTCTTCGGGATAAAAACGATTATATGTCCCTCCGCGGGACTTAAAATTATCTGTATACCCAATGTCATCTAAATAAATCGGTTTTGCGGTCTAGACGTGAAGGTAACAAATAAACAGACTTACAAACTTTCGCATTTACAGTATTACGAGTACGATTGCATCTTGTTCTATATCCACATCTGTTTTTGCGACGACCTGTCTGAGCTATGGTATTAAAGCATGTGTTTTAGCTATAATTATTCGTGACAGAGGTCAAGTGGGCGTGTACGTCCGGGAGGATCAAGTGTCGCGCGCGCTGCCGTTCGAAGAGTTCTGCGCGCAGGGCGGCAACCTGGCGGCGCAGGGGCGGCTGGTGGTGCGGCTGGGCGATCGCTGGCTGTCGTGGCGCAGCGCCGGCCCGCTGCTGCTGTCACTGTTGGCCTACCGCCGCCCGCTGCCTAGCGTGAGTCTTCATCATCATCATCATCATCAAGTGTCGCGCGCGCTGCCGTTCGGGAAGTTCTGCGCAGGGGCGGCTGGTGGTGCGGCTGGGCGGACGTTTTTTCGGTTTTTTATTCTCCGCCGGTTTTTCTCTTCGGTTTTTTGAACTATTTACCTAAAGCCCTGTTATTAACCCACAATTTCCACGAATAACGCTCGTAATACGCATTTTCTCAAGTACCTATATCCGACTACTCTCACCCAAAGAATTTATATAGTGACTGCCTCCGGACGGTACGCGCTTGTGCGAGTAAATTCAGTGCGTTTTTTTAATAAACGGAAGTGAAGTATTTCTCGTATAAGCAAAACGCTGATAGAGGCCATTAATAAATTACGTCGGCCCAATTTTTACCATTTTGAGCCCCGTCCCTCCCTTTGTCACACCTATTGCTATGAATATCGCAGTTATTTTGTTGCTATGACACAAACCGCCTGACCCCTCCCCTCCTAAATGGATGATGGATGACCCCCTTATAAATAGTTAACGCGCTAACCCATAACGCTATGATTAACGTATTAATCTGTCCATTAGTGCGTGCTCGAATCTCTCGAGAAGAGTATGGAGAAGGAGGGTTCCGAGCTGCCAGCCGCCGCCGACACCAAGCCACGCGGTTACTCTTGGTGGAGCTGGCGCCGTTCCAACGCTGAAGCCACCCGGTTAGTGCCCCCACTGTATTACCTAGGTGATGACAGGAACATCATGAGATGGAAGACCTAAATAGACCGATGATAACAGGCCATTAGAAATATACCTACAATTTATATCACGAGAAAGGTTTTACCGCTAGGAATAGAGTTTCGCTCGTGATATATAATGCTTATTAATTAAGGGTCCTTGAAGGTAGCAAATGACAAATGCGACTTGTCTTGTCGCTATGTGCGTTTTTCCTGACTAATACAATTGAAAAGGAACGTAGAGTGATAAAAATTACGTCTAAACCGGCTGTTTTGGATTCAACACCAACAGCAATAAATATTGAAGATATTTAGTGAATTGTACTAAGTCATCGTGTCGCAGCACGCACAGCCTCGGGTAGGTGTGTCAATAGCATTCAAAGTAACAAAACGATACGCCGCGACGCAACGTGCCGAATCTCTTTCGTCGCCCAATCCCGCCCGCTGTGTATTTTGTAGAAAGAAGCGGTTTATATGGCAAAAAAACGTTTTTGCTCGTAGTTTCACCCGATGACTTTATTTTCATATTGTAGTAAATTTACAGAAAGTTTAAATTTTATAATTGCAATGTGCAAGAAATGATGCGTTACCCTGAGTTATATTATGTTTTAAAATTATTCTAAATATAATAAAAAGACAATAGAAGCAGTTCTTTGTTTTAGATATTAATTTTAAATTTTTCTTCAGTTTTTAAGTCGCAGGACTAAAACAGGCAAAAACGTGTCATTCCATTTCGTTTTTGCAAATAAACGTGGTATAATTTAATTATTATCATCATTGACACTGTGATGCAGTTACATATAAAGTAAGCGCTAACCATGCTAACACATACGTAATTTCGCATGGATATTGTAATTAAATTATGTTTGAAAATACTTTTTTATTTTTATAGCACGGAGTCTACAAAACAAGAATTCAAGAGTAATAGTCTGCCCGATAGATCGCAAAGCATGGAGTTGAAGATGGAGGAGATTGATGGGAATGCTAAGGAGGCACTTCCAGAGATCTCGAAGGATCAGGTTCGAATTGAGGAGACACAGGAGCCGGCGGGATCTGTGGAAATAGTTGAACCTGTCGAGCCTAGGGAAGAGGAGACGGCGCTGCCAGACAATACCAAACATCGTGAACAAGGTGAGGACATATACTGAGCGGCAAAAAATTTGGCAATCAAATGTATGCAAAATCGGCAATTTTGTATGAAAGGTGGGCCAAATTTTGTGCCGCTGATTTAATACATCAGTGGCCGCTGAGTATATTTAATGGAAGTAGTTTTAGAACTATACTGTCATTTGTAATTTTGTAATGCAAAGAAGACGCTCAAATCAGTATTTTATATAGTACCTAGAGCAAAATTCATCCTCTTCATTAGGTTCGAGTATAAAATAATTTTTGTATGAGTCGCGTTCATATTGTTTTGTCTGATTTGTTTTCATATCGAATTTTCTCAGAAAACTATCTTGCAAATAATTGTTGAAATGGAAATTTACGTCTATAATAGGAATTTTATTAACTGTATCTGATAACCGGCTTTGAGATCCACTAACTCGAGCAATTCCCTTATGAGGATGACTCACGATTTTTTGCACAAAAAACGGCTTGTAAGAAGTCAACACCCTAGCGCTAGCGGTGTAAAGTCCAGCGCGGGTTTTTTATTAGCGAGCACGTGCGGCGAGCGTGGCGTGCTGCCGCGTCTTTCACACTTTCATTACTTCTTTACTCATAATATACCTATATCTGGGGATAATGAAACGCCACGAACATTATTTTATTTTGTGATTTTTATCATTCCATTTGTGGTTGATAATGCGATATAAAAAGTAACCGGTATACTTTGTTGTCTGCCCTTATTTATGTCTAAGGTATTGTGAAGTTCAAAATATGCGTATTTAAATGGATTTTCCCGTCAGTTTTATCACATTATGTCTGTATCGATCTATGATTACAATCATAAAGTTTCAACTAATTAAACAATAATTGAAAAAATAATCCGTGGCAATAACTAAGAAGTAGCTTTTCCATTTATATGGTTCTTTTATTTAAACTGGATACAGATGTTTTTTGAATAATTGGCACTTCTTACAATCTAATCTAATCACAATACATGTAATTGTGACTTCATTTGTATTTACGAAATATATCCTCATCCATCACGTTAAGCAAACTATTTGACGAACGCTTAAACCTATTAATTTCGAATGTATTTTCTAGCAGAGCAGCAAGAGCCAAGTTCCTCGGACTCCGAACAGGAAGGGCAGCCGCGGCCTTCGCGCCGCCACTCCACCTTCCGGAAAACGCTGCGACTATCCTCCGAACAGATCGTTAGTATTCTAACTTTTAACAAGGTTTACAATTTGTTTCAAGGTTGTACGCGTTGCTAAGGCGATGTGCAGTTGGCATGCACGACCGAGTGAATCAACTGGATGGATAAATTGGGATTGTGGTCTATTCCGAGATTTTGCTATATGTGCCGATTAAAAACAAACCTACCCATCTTATCAAGTTTGTTATTGTAATGGTATTTACTTCACGCATAAAATTTCAAAAATAAGCTCCCTAAGATACTAGTGAAATCGGGCCAAGGTATCGAAGTATCTAGTTTTCGAGGTTTATTGCCAAGAAGCCGCACTAAATTTTTGAAGAAAGCGATTTCTTGCCTACCTCGATATCCTCTCAAAACGATTTATAACGCAGGCGCAATGATTAAAAGGGTTTTATCTTTGGTGATTCAGTTCTTACCCCAACAAGAAATATTGCTGAATTTCCCATCTAGTTGTAATCATAGATACAATAATCGTGATCGTCAATGCTTGCCAAGAAAGCGAAATTTTCCTGTAATACAGAGCAGGTCACGATTCGAAATGTAAAGCGCAATTTACACCGCGAGCAGAGCGGACTCATTAATGACTTAGTTTAACGTACAACGTTCGCCTGCATGAAAGTACTACACCGGACCTCTATGAAGTTGGTCGATGTTAGTTAAACTAGGTTATGTATACTAAAAATTTATTCGTGAAGAGGTAACAGACAGTACTACTTTTTTAAAAAAATATTAATTAACAACGCAATATCCGAATCAGGCTTCGTCAACAAACAAAGTGTAGATCCGCAACATGCTTCGTCATTAGTCTAACCTAACTTAACCTAAACCTTGGGGAAGCAATCCCCGGACCGATGCAATCCAGACCCAAACGTACCATAAATACTTGCCACATTGCCCCACTGAATCGCTAAAGATATATGCTACACCAGATAAGAACCGGATCGCGGGTCGCCGCCCCTATCCCTCATACGCCGCCCCAGATCCCTAATGAAACGCTTTCGACACACCACGGTCCACCAGTCTCGACTGCTATAGGTACAAAGTCGTAATTGTTCTTAAGCTCTGAATACTTGCCGTGCTTAAGCAAAGCTGCACTCTCCGCAGCAGCACCCGCGACCCGCGCTGTACTACCAAGATGCGAGGCTGCAAAGGTGCTCACACAAGTCGCGTCCCATAACAAGCTACGCCCCCTCACCCAGGGGACCATAGCCCATGCGGCCTTTTCCCATCAGTGCGGCACAAACCCTGCCGCTCTAATATACACGGCAAATTTACAAAGACTAAAGCACGACGCACTATGTCATTGATCGCCCAGTGCCTTGAGAACCTACCCGCACCGCGCGAGCAACTGAGACCATGGTGTCCATTTGCCTCTACCAAAACACCACACACGCACTGATGAGGCTCGCACACTTTACACCCGAGACGTAACGCAGCTCCAACTTTCAAAGTAACGTTATCTAGCAGCGTCCCTAAATGAGGAGAAGACAACGCGTGCAACCAGGCCCCAGACTCGGGCTCCGCAACGGCCTTTAGTCTAGCTATATCACTTCCAACCGCCCCCTCCAACAAATTTATATAAGTACGCTTACACAATAAGTCATCCCAAAGCCTCTGTGACGCTAGAACTTCAGGACGCTCACCCCCAGGAAAAACAGATGACCACTCGCTTAACGCTTCCGATTTATTAATAAGTCCGCTTCGAATATTTGATTTCGACCAACAGAACATAGTGTTAGTAATACATAAAGCTGAATTCTAGTGTTAGTTATACACCTTAGTCAGTTCAGTACTATCGAACCAATTGAGTCGTGAGCCACTGTGACTGTGATTGCATTGCTTATCAAAGCGATTTCATTATGACGCTTCACGTGAGAACGTTTCTACGGTAGGTCAGGAATGAAATGGTTTGACTGTACACGAACCATACTGCAATGATTCATGTACTGACAGTCGATCCTCCGCGAATGTAATTAGGATGCTTTAGACTGTGTTTTTTTGTCATCAGAAAAACTTGAATCTGCGCGAGGGTATGAACGAGATGGTGTTCAGCGTGACGACTGCGTACCAGGGCACGACGCGCTGCAAGTGCAACGTGTTCCGCTGGCGGCACGACGACAAAATAGTCATCTCGGACATCGACGGCACCATCACCAAGTCAGTAGAACAAACTCTAGTATGATTAGTTTATATGTGCACAGCAAACTATTGGGATTGAGTTGAAATTTTCACCCACCTGGTATATGAGTCGCTTAACTTACTCGGGTAAATCCAATTCTGTAATTTTTTAAGATTTTGGTAATATGTAAATAAAAAGGTAAAAAGCTGGTTTTGTTACAATTTTATCGGTTAAGTATAATTCCGTGTGGTTTTTGAGAAAAATACAGTAAAAATCAGAATATTTTAACAAAATCAGATAAATCCATATGACAGTTTATTTAAAATGTAGGTAAGTCCATCCAAGCCAATCAGCGAAAGAATTTTCTTTTTTTTTTACAGTTTTTTTTTCAAATTTAGAATTCAGAATCCGGTTCTGTTAAATCTAAATTATACAAATCCAAACTGAATTTTTTCAAAGATAGATAAATTGCAATCGATTATGAAAGTAAATCCAATCAATATTTTATTTTTTGTAAAGAATGGATGGTTTTAATGCTGAATTTGCCGAACAGGATGGGTTTCTTAAAGTTTTAGCCAGAATAAATAAAAAAAACTGCCTTTCAAACTACCGAATTAACGTTATTATCACTTTTTTTTAAAATAATATCCCAATATTTGTTAAATATTTGTTTGTTTGAAATTTTGTAAGTTAATTTTGATCCACTTCCAGAGGCGTTTGTCTATGGTTTATATCAATCCCATTTATATAGTGTAAACAAACCGATTTTATCAAAATTCTTGTATAAATACCCAGCAGATCGAATCAATAACACATTCATCTATAATTCGTGCCTTTTATCACTAGATATATAATAGATTTTTTCACAAAAATTCATTTGATTTCAAGATTTAATTTTCATTTGAAAAATCTTCTTCAAAATCTGACGTTATTTCTTGAAACATGGGTATACTCTGTAGTAGCATAGACTAGCGTAGAGTAGGTGAAAAATTTTAATTTAAAAAATCGATTAATGCTCGATTTAATAAGCGATTCTTATTTACTTACGTTAAAATTAAAAAATAGTTACCTAGGTACTGCTTTTATTATTGAAATCAAGTATAGATAATAAAATAGACAAAAATAATTTGATCTATTCAATTAATAAATTAATCGATTTACTGAATAGATTATTTTTTTTGCACTAGGTTCTAGGTTTTCACATCACTAAATGTCAATGGCGTCTTTGTTTACACTTTTCATAAATTGGATTGATCCACTTGGAATCACAATCGTTTTCGCCGCTTCTTTCTATCCTATAAGACATAACTAGAAGGAGATGATGAATGCGATCCCAAACGTCAGCGGATTAGACAATACGGTCTCAGGTTGAATGACAAGTACAGTCAGCAAAAAAATCGTTTGTTTTTTTAACAAAAACTTATTGTCACATCATGTGGTGAGCACATCGATCGAAATTCTTAAATTCCCACGGGGTAGGAAGTCGTCGCGTACAGGGGGCGAAGCCACGGGCTCGAGCTAGTAAAACATAAAAAAGTCCTAAATTTATAAATGCGCAAATGCTAGAAAAATATACCTTACTTAAATTTTGCTTCTTATTCTTTGGAACAGGTCTGACGTTTTGGGCCATATCTTCCCACTGGTGGGCAAGGACTGGGCGCAGTCCGGCGTGGCGCAGCTCTTCACCAAGATCAAAAACAACGGCTACCAACTGCTGTATCTGTCCGCCAGAGCCATCGGACAGGCTAGGGTGAGTTTTGATACTTCGATTTTGATATTTACTATCCTAAGGGTGTCTTTACACTAGTGATGTACTTGTAGCTATTCTACGAGGATGAGAAAGCTACGCTAGGAAACTAAGACCGTTTCCACTACGTTAAGCTATGTAGCCGTTCGAGGAAGTTGCGCGCTATGCTCTGGACATAACTACACCACTAGCGATCATCCATAGCACACATCCATAGCCACATACATGCTTTTGGCTAATCTAGTTGCCTGTCAACGCTCTTATTTTGTTATATGAATAGAGTTCAACTCAGAATTCAAAGCATGTGAGTGGATAGCACGCATCTACAGCACACATATTTTCATATAAAAAACAAAGTTTAGTTGAACTTGTTTCCATCAGTGCTGTGCTATGTAGACCAATGAATATGATTGGTGGATATCAAACGCATCCGTAGCAACGTACACAGCACATCTGCTGGAAAGGCACCTTAAACGTAATTTATGCTAAGGAAGTGATTTCGTTGCGATCGTGTGTGTGTGTGCTTTGAATACTTCATTATACAAGTTATGCTCATTTGCAACAAATCGAAACGGAATGCTAGAAAACAATTGACTGACGATAATTCCATGCTATCTAAAGAATTCAAGCATAGCCCGCAAGGAAAATGTAAAATGAAAATGTATGTTATTAATTAGATTGAAATACCTATGTAGAAAGTGACAGTGGTTCACAGCACATCTGTCATCATAAATGATGCATATTTATGTAAGATAACAATAATCCATAAAAAGTTTAAAAAAAAGTATTACGTCGGTGAGATTGCCAATTCCGATATATGCATTTTTTTGATATATGTATTTTGGCATTTAATTTAAAAGCCATTGAGCCAAAATTAATATATGAAAAATACACATAACGGAATTGGCAATCTCACCGACGAATTTAGTTTCTTAAAAATAAATATTTACAACAACATTCAACATAACTTAAATTATCATTATGCATTAAAATAAATACAAATTAACATTAAAATCTGGTATTATAATGTAAGTTCCCAATCCGTACTGGGCCCGCGTCGATACTACGGCCCAAGCCCTCTCTGAGAGGTGACCTGTGTCTACCAGTGGGCCGCATACGAACTGGGGAGATGAAGACGAATAAACATGTAAACATTAACAGGTGACCCGCGAGTACCTCCGCTCCATCCGGCAAGGCGAGGTGTGTCTGCCGGATGGCCCGCTCCTGCTGAACCCTACGTCGCTGCTGCGCGCGTTCCACCGCGAAGTCATCGAGAAAAAACCCGAGGAGTTCAAGATCCAGTGCCTCGCCGACATCAAGGCGCTCTTCCCGCCAGGCTCTAACCCTTTCTATGCGGGATACGGGAACAGAGTCAATGTAAATAATCCTACTTCCTATATATTATAACTCCACATCGCTGCTCCGCGCGTTCCACTGCGAAGTTATCGAGAAGAAACCCGAGGAGTTCAAGATTCAGTGCCTCGCCGACATCAAGGCGCTTTTCCCGCCAGGCTCTAACCCTTTCTATGCGGGATACGGGAATAGAGTCAATGTAAATAATCCTACTTCCTACATATTATAACTCCACATCGCTGCTCCGCGCGTTCCACCGGGAAGTCATCGAGAAGAAACCCGAGGAGTTCAAGATCAAGAAGTGCTTCGCCGACATCAAGGCGCTCTTCCCGCTAGGATCTAACTCTTTCTATGCGGGATACGGGAACAGAGTCAATGTAAACAATGATTACTATTTTTAAATAACGACAGTTTAGAATCACCATTAGCGACACCATGTGGATGAGAAACATAATTGCTACTAATTGAAGCAACAGTTGATATAAGTAAACCCTACATTATAGGTTCTTTTAATTTTGAATCTTTAAATCTGATTTCGAAGATCACGATCGCGACAATGATGTTTTTTATTACGTACCATATTTTTTTTTAATGTTATTTTTTTTTATTTGTAGGACGTGTGCGCGTACCAAGCCGTCGGCATTCCGATCGTGAGAATATTCACCATCAACTACAAGGGTGAACTGAAGCACGAACTGACCCAGACATTCCAATCAACGTGAGTATTCGTCCCCCCTATCCGCACCGCGGCCGCCTCACTGCCTCACGTCCACTAACATCCCGTACTTCCGCATTGTAATAAAGAAGTATATTTTTATTTCAGTTACAACGTGCAAAGTGACATGGTCGATGATTTCTTCCCGCCACAAAAATGCGATAAAGTTGTTATAAGCTAGCTCAAATATTAGCGTAGTAGTAAATTATTTAAATGGCGGGGATAATCACGCAACGCATTGCCGGTAAGCCGTATGGCATGACAAGGGCTTGGTCGCTCGCGGGCGCACTTCACTCCCATCAGTCGATACTCTCAATATCACACCAACCGATAACTTCATTACAACTAAACTGCCCAATAACAGACAGTTACCATCGTGAGTCATCTGTTTCGTATATTTTCTGTCTTCAGAGTTGAATCCAAATAATTATAACTCAAGTGTGAACATCCTTGCGGATGCTTCAATTACTAATTTTTGCTTATTAACTGAAATTATAGTAAAAACTCTAAGAAAACTAACATTCAAATAACAGCCTTTAATATCCAGCCGCGAAATAATTAAAAATATGCTCAAATTAATTGCTAATTCAGAAGCTTCACTCCGCCTAATATGATGTATAAAAACTTTAAGCGTTCCTTGCTTGTAAAGTTCAGCCCTAAATTGTGGTTGTGGAACCCTAAATAGTGTTGTAGACTATCCACTCTTTCAGCACATGTGAGACCTAATTATTTTGATACATCATTACAGTGAACATACTTATTCAAACGGGTCTTAAATTAACACAGAATCCATAGAATCATGCACTATTTTTGTCTTCCCTCTGTCTATGTAAGTAAACATTGGTGATGGAATTCATATTCTGTGTCGGCTTCATTCAAATCACAAATCAAATAAAACATATAATAAAAGAAAATTTCATAAAAATAAATATGAATTCTCACCTAAAGTAAAATATTAGACCAAATAATTTCAACTTCAGCAGAACACTAAAACTTAAAAAGTTACAAGGGTTCATGCTCTAATAAAGCTTCGTTTCTATTCTATCTGGCCGGATAATCATTTGATCTTCTAAATGCTATGCATGGCAGTGCGTGTTTAGTCTGCCCTACCAAATTGACATTGAGGATGGGCAGAATCGTCACAAACACATTACAGAATGTAGTAAATATATAATCGCTTCCAAATTAAATATCTATTAAAAGACATTTAGCTGACGATTAATTTCGTACTTCGCACAAAGAAGATTATCAGTCAAAACAGACTACGAACAAAGAAATGTCGCCTGTGCTTCAGAAGTAATGTAAAAACAACCTCCGCTCCTTACCCTACACCAAGTTTCCTCTCATTGGCCCTCATTATAGAACTGACAGTTGGCGGTCAGTACTACGTAGTACGAGTATGAATTCCTCGACAGGTATTACGGGGCCGTATATTGGAAGTAGCGCAGCATAATCTGCGTTACTTATCAGAATCGATCAGTATTCGGCCCTGCTTCCTGAAGGAAGCCCAGCTCTATGGCCCTAGATGGTTTTCAGGGTTCCGTAGCCCAAATGGTAAAAACGGAACCCTTATAGTTTCGCCATGTTTGTCTGTCTCTCCTTCCGCGGCTTTGCTCAGAGAATATCAGTGCTAGAAAGCTGTTATTTTGCACGGATATAAGTAGATTTTTTTTTTAGGGTACCTCCCATAGACTTAAAGTGCGGGTGTTATTTTTTTCTTATCTAACCCCGTAGTGTGGAGTATCGCTGAATAGGTCTTTTAAAATCATTGGGGGGTTGTGAAGACGATTTTATGATTCAGTAATCTGTTTGCGAAATATTCAACTTAAAGAGCAAATTTTCATTAAAATCGAGCAGGACTCTAAAAGCGGTTTGAAAATTTGGAAAAAAATCGTGATGGTAGTAAGTATATCAAACTTACAAGTAATACTGTAACGGCTAAGTTTGCTTGAGAATTAACAGTTAGTTTATGAGTAAATTGCAGCCTAAGGTATAAAATATACTTAAAAAAACTTGGAAGTTTTATCGAAATGGCAACGGAACCCTATCTTGGGCGTGTCCGACATGCTTTTGGCCAGTTTTTTATATTGTAATTAGTTTTTCTTTACATTACCTAAACACAAATAGCTACGGTACTGATGACTGTAGTCCTGATTGATATACCTATCACTTAATTGACTCGTACGACTGCTTGGGCAGTATACTGAAATTTACATAACAGATAATTTCTAATTTCTATTGGTATTTACGTGTGTACGTGAGCCCATAATGTGTGTTTTCAATGTACTCAGTTAATATTTCATGCCTCTGGGACCATTGTGTTGTCTGAGTTGAGTAGTAAATGTAGTAATAAAATATCAGCACATGGGAAACTACGTCTCCATGAAACCTATTTTTAGTTGGTTTGTTTATGATCAAATTCGATGTAAATACTTACTACTTAATAATACTTTAGAGTTTTTTTTCCGAAATCATAATATTGTAATGTAACACGAAAGGCTTTTAAAAAAGGCATTTTAGTCTTTGAGGTCCCTCGGGACATGGTCTTTACGTTGAATCCTATCATGACAGAAAAGTAACGCTATTATATTGTCATTATATACATATACTAGTATGTTAATATTTATAGTTATACATTTTGTGGAGGCTTTGAACACTCCAGGTGATCATGTCAGCTTTATGAAGATATATTTTATAATATAAAAGGGTAACTTTTATTCATCATTGTAATTAATTAAAATGTAATAGCGTTCCAACCCCCTGTATAAATTCTCTACCTGGTTTATAATTTTATTTGTCTTGCATGTTCTGTTCTTAGGTACTCTCACATGACGGTGCTTGTGGACCAAGTGTTCCCGCCGGCGCTCTGCGAGCCCAGCGACGAGTTCTCCCAGACAGTGTTCTGGCGCGACCCGCTCCCGGCGCTAGAAGTGCCGCTGCCAGTCACCTTGGCGCCGCGAGCCGCCCAGAAGACACATTAAACTGATACCTGCTAGTACTTTGAAAATGTTGTCCACGAGGCCATAAAGATACAGATCGTCCAGTCACACAAAGTGCGTTATACAGGCCCGCCGGTGACAATCGAATGATTATGGCCTCACGGTCATCTAGATTTTGGTTCTACTCTAGTTGTGCTACAAGGGATAGTTAATTTTATGTGATGGTAATAATATACTGCATCCCTTTCGTTGGTTGGCGTATCAACGTGATTGTACCATATCAACGCCAAAGGAGTTATGAGTATGCAGCTTTTGGATGTTCTCGGAAAGCATTCATGATAGATTTTCTAGTTGAAAATCCATTCGATGTTATTACTGAAGCCTCGGGGTAAGCTACGAGTACTACAATTTTGTCATAGTAAACGTAACAGCGTGTCTGCTATCCCAAAAGTCTCAATAATATCATTTAGAGATCCGGGCAATATTGCGTCATGAATGTAAGGAAATTAAACCAGTTCCGTATCGAGAATCTCAAAAATTATACGCTCGTTCCTTATAGGTTACTTAATGAATGTCGTCTTATTGGAGTACCTAAGTATGTACATGAATGATACATAGTTAAATGGGTTGGAGCACCCTTCTCATAAACCATTGTATCTGTAAGGCTATGCACCAAGCTAGTTGTCTGTACACGCCATTTTTAAACGGTCAGCGTCTAGTATTTTAGTAAATTGAGAAACCTACTTAGTGTACCTAATGATCGTTTTTTTATAGCGTGTGCAAACCATGACGTTTACTAATTAAATCGTACGGTCGGGCTTGCTTGTACCAAAAATATTGTTAACTTTGTGAACATTTATAGAAGAGAACAATGTATGACCTGAGTTACATAATACTTTAAAAGTAATAAATATAAACTCCAAGCGACCCGTGCTGGCATTCTTTGAGTTTGAACTAGTGTTATTGAATGGCCTATGATCAATTTAACATGCGTAAAGGGAATGAAAAAGAAAGTAGCACGCAAATAGTATTGACATTTTTAAATATCAACAGTACAAAAAGCTTGATTCATTTTAATTTTTATTTATACCCGAAATTAAAACAAAAGAAAACATTATTTAATTTATTGCATCTTTAGTTTCGAAATGTCATAGCTGATGCTAGACTATTCAGTGATTATTCCCGGAACGCCAGCAGTCATATAGCCGTAGGTATATCTATTAGTAAATTTTACCCCTTCCATTATTAAACGTTATTACTTATATTGTCGACCAACCCGACTGAGTTAGATACTTACCAGTTCCAAGTCCTACTTATAGCTCTCGTGAAAATGTGTAAGTTTACAAATACCCCACGATATAGTTGCATAAGAATTGATTAAAAAAAATTGGAAGCAAATATATAGTTACACACTTGTAATTGACTACTGCGTTTCATAAATGCTGTGATACTGATCTCGGGATCGTGACATCAGTATATGCCGAATGTTGCGATCTGCTAGATTATCTCCTTACAATAATAAGCGGCAACAAGCATGTTGCTGTAGCACTGTACGTACTCTCATTCAATACATACAAAGCTTTTGATTACACAAGGCATCCACCAAAATGTAATAGGATAACAAAGCAGTAGTCTCACTGACGTAGCGACAAGATATTTGAATGATTTGCTTTCATTGTATTCAGTAAATATGAGTGTTTGTAGAAACGTAATTTTAGTTAAAAATATAATTTACAAAGACTGGTATAGTTCCACGCTTGATGATTATAACGTATCATGAATTTGTAGATTGTAAGTCTAGGTCATGAGTTTTGGTTTGCTGATGGCGTATGCTGTGATGTCGACTGATGAAGCTATGCTTTATTTTTGTACTGTGATTACTTATTTGTATGTATGATTAAGTTTTCTTGTTTAGAAACATCCATAACAAAACAATAGGGGCAAAGCCCCTTTCATGACTTCTATTTGACATATTTTACAGAGAATACTGATTACAGAATCACTATTTTTTGTACTAATGTAAGTCCATACAAATTGTTTATAATGTTTTGTCTGATTAGAGTTTGGTATTTTTCTTTTAAATTAATTAGATAATTTATTGTTGTCTCTGTGATTATTTTAATAAACTATTATTTTCATATTTTATTTTAATACAGTCTTTATTGGTCCCTGTTTTCTTTTAACAGGTTCCCAGTCTCAAATCAATGTGAAGCGTTCTTTTGACACGTCCCCATAGTAACGATAAAGTAATGTAATATCCCCTAAATGTCCCCAATGATTACATCCCTATAGTAATTTTCTTTGGTTATCTAAATGTGGTTCAAGAATAAAAATAATGTAAGACATAATAAAATTTATTATTTATCGAAAAAACAACTGCATTATTTACATCACTGGCCATGAGACCAGCCATGAGGGTGCCTCATGGACGTACGAGTCACGGCCTCATGGTACAGGGAACGGGAACCTGTTAAATACTGTCAATATTCCAGTCTTAGTTGGTCTCGCTCGCTAGTCAAGTTGTAGACTGATGAATTAAAAAGTTTTAATGTCGTTCGCATAAAGTGTAGTTTGCTTGGTCCAACTCACAGATAAGTTGGTCAGTCTTTACATGAGAGGGAATGAGAGATCATTTTTAATTAGGAGCATTCAAAAGACATAACTTTGCGTTTGAACCTAGTTTGAACTAATAAGACTAATTGAGAATCACGAATTAGCCAGTTTTTTAACCAACTTCAAAAAAGGAGGAGGTTATCAATTCGGTTGTACGTTTTTTACCCCAGAACTCCGTCATTTATGAACCGATTTGTTTTTTTTTGCGTTTGTCTAGGAATGTCTTGAATTAGGTCCCATAAGCACCAAATCAGGATCTGATGATTGGATTTTAAGGATATCGAGGGAACTCTTCAAATGTTGTAGGGACACCTATAGTAAATTGGATATATATATTTAGTAGTAACTCGTGCATTTGCTCTTGAAAATCATCATTTGGTGAAGTGGACCTGATGATGAACACTACAGTTGACCATCGGAGTTACTACTCAATAACAAGTATTTCATGGGTTAAATTTTAATTACTTTGACACAGTTGCTAAGCAATTTATGCACCTCGTAATGCATAGGTATGGTAAAACGGGTGGTGAAGCACCAGGATTCCTCAATAATGAACGTCTCTGCATCGGAAAAACCAATCTTTCGTAAAAGGTGACGAGCAGTTGATATAAAACTATTGTAACTTAGATTACTTACACTAAAAAGCGTGAAATAAAAATATTACAAAAAATTTAACTAACTACAAAAAAACCATGAAAATAATTTTCTACCAGTCTGAAGTCGGTCGGTGCCTCAGCACGAGCCAGCAGGAGTGGACCTATAGTCATCTACCTCACCTACGTAATTTTATAGTGCTTTATATTGGGCTTCAATCACATCTGCTGGCTCGTGCTGAGGCACCGACCAAGTTCAGACTGGTAGAAAAATATTTTCATGGTTTTTTTTTAGTCAGTTAAATTTTTTGGAATAATTTTTAAATGTTTTAAACACAGTAACATTTTGAGTAGTCTGTGTGACAGTTTGGTCACTATGCACACAGATATAGATTACACTATGTAATGTAATGTATATCTATGGGATGAGGGCTGGCTTGTGCGTGTGATAGCAAAGAAGCTAGGAAAAAATTGTTGGTAGTTCCTTTGTAAAGAATTTTGCAAGTATGAATTTCAAAAAAAAAACAAGAAACAGGATAATAAAACGAGCAAGCGAGTCGTCCGCAGCGCAGGTGTTCATCTGTTTACACGCAACAGTAAGTTTGTCAATGCATTGATAACTAACCCAAATAATGTAGAATGGTTACTTCTATTTACGCACATCTAGGACACTTAAATGAATCCGCAAGTTTACAATGTTGCAAGTTTTTGCGTTGGGTAAAGCTTTCTCACGCGTATCTGCGTTTCAGCACTAAACGCTATAGAAATGTGGGTAATATATCCGTGCGATACTATGATAAGTTTTGTGACATAGGTAATTACGTCGACCGAGGTGAAGCTATGAAGATTATTAATAGGTAAGATAATACCGCCAGTTCTTGACTAGGTAGCAATTTAACTATTCATGTGAGCGACGACATGCGACGACGGCAACATTGTGTTGCTGAAATTTTCATGCAATGACGCACGGACTAAGGTCAGACTTCTGTAACTATGCCTTGAAACATAGTGAAGAATATTATGCCTGCTGGCTGATCTAAAATATTTTGGTTCAGACTGACTTCAGGAGATGTAGGTATTGATAGGATTGATGGTGATGCCATTAATGATGTTGCGTTCAATACTTATTGCAAGTTGCAGGTGAAACGAACATCTTCATTTAAAAAATCGTTATCATGCATTTAAAAAAATAGGTGTGATAGATTGGTTCCATAATTAAAAAAACATTAAAACATTATAAACACTAATTATAATTTCATAAAACCAAGTATCCTACAGACAGACATAAACCACAACTATATTTTATACAGTAGAATCCTTTGGACTCAAATAATAAATTTTGCTATGGTCATTTGTGTATCTTTGGATCACTTATGTTTCATCTGCCTCCATGTCTTCATCCTCCATATTTTCTTCCTTCTCATCTTCTTCATCTTCATTATCGCTTGGCCCATCAATATCTTTGTGGAATCCCTTGCCTTTGGACCAGTGGCATTTAATGGCCACTTTGAATGTTGCTAGTTGTATACCAAGTAGTTTCAATACACTAGCTTGTTCCGGTGTTAGTACAGCACCCTCCTTGCAAACCTAAAATAATTCAAATTATTATTTTATTGTTATTTGAGCAGAGAAAGCTGAATAATTATTGCCTCGAAAATTATGCAAGTCAAGTGATAATAATTATATATAATCTACTAAACGATTCCAAAATATGTAGGTGGTAGGTACCACATGTTTTATACCAGAATAGCAATGCAAAATACATTGGATACAATAGTACCCAACTGAAAAAACAATTAAGCTCATTTGTTACATTAACTTTAAAGGTGAAAATAATAAGGAATGTTTTAGCCATACAACTGAAATAGAACTTAGGGTGGTAGAAATTTCATGGTTGACTATACCTGTTCTAATCATTTGTAGAGAGTAATATTTCCACTTAATTTTTTTTTTATTTGACCTGTTAGTGAAAGAGAGCTTCAACAGGAAAGATTTTTGCCAGTGGCATTATGAATATGTCTATCGTAAATGTTATGGTGTACCTGGTATTCCTTGATTAAAGTCACAACACCCCTTTCAAGGGCTGTGGGCAATCCTAGTTTTCTTAAATGTGGCTCTATAGTGTGTGAGAAGTCTTCAAGGGGTCCTTGTGGCAATATCACATCCCGGGTGGCGATGTTGCCTGAACGGGCATACTCAGCTTCACTGAAGTCATTGAACCACTGCAGGACATCCACAACATCTCTGTTTGTCATTAGCAATCCACATTGACCCTTAATTTTTTTTGATAGCTGAAAAATAATAACAATAAACAGTTTGAGGTACTTTTTTTAGATTACCTATATTTTTAGCTAATTTTTTTACTCATCAGGTAAGACAATGGTCAATATTAATATAAAATAACCTAATCAACTTAGACAAGTTGAAAAATCCTAAATTTCTAAGTTCAATAATAATATCTTAAATCAATAAGAATGAATGTAAGCTAAGGCCGCTTGTAGATGTCTGTAGTTTCGTCAAACAAACTTTGTCCAGAAGTAAACAAAGAGTGATCCATGACAAAATAGTAACAATCTTGATGATTTCCATAAAAAATACATTCCATACATTTAGAAAAAAACTTTTAAAACTGCATAACTAAAGTGAAACATTCATTAATGTAATGAATCTTACCAGATTGAGTTGATCTTCTATTTCATCACTTTTAGTCCTTCCTAGAGCAATTGCCATTACTTTATTTTTTCCAAAAAAGAACCTTGAGTCTTTCCATTCATGACGTAAATCTTTCAGTTTTGCATTTCTCATATTATCCACCGTAAATAGAAATATATGTTCATATTTCGTCAAGCAATTTCTGATTTCTTCAATAGTTTTTTGTTTAAGTTGAAGTCCTTTCTTGTTTGTTTTTGTAAGTGATACTGGAAATTATAAAAATAAAGTATTTGAATTCAAGGCCCAATTGCATAATAAAGAATAAGTAAATAGTATTAGCGATTTCTGTATTGAAATACACTAATATTATCTGAAATTCTTATTTCATTGTAATGTTTATCCTACTAATATTATAAATGTGAAAGTTTGTGTGTGAGTGAGTATGTTTCTTACTTCTTTAGGCTGAAACGAATAGACGGATTTGGATGAAATTTGGCAAAAAGTTAGTTTACAACCGGGATTAAAACATAGAATACTTTTTATCCCGATATTCCCACGGAATTGGGATAATACCTCGAAATAACAACCGCTAATTTTAGGGAATTCCCACGAGAATTTAATAATCCCGGAATTTCAATTCAACTGCAATATTTTATGATTTACGCGTGCGAAGCCGCGGGTAAACTCTAGTCTATCATATTACTGTAGCAGTAAAAATCAGTCATTTATAAACAATAAATAGCAGTTAACGAGCGAATATAACCCCATTTTACCTTTTTTATCTCTTTTTGACTTAGGCATTTTGTGCTTCTAGCACTTTTTTATATTTCCACTAATTTGGTATAATAGAAGAAGACTTGGTACAACTACCACGTTTTACAACTTCATACAAAAAGAAAGAAGAATGAGCGAAGATGCAATGCACGCACGTGGTAAACAAAAATTTACTGTCAAAATTTTGACAGTGACGTGACCGACCATTGTCAATCAAAGTGATAAATGCTAGTCATATTTTTCTCATTATTTTCAGGGTTAACTCGACAATTCTAAATGCAATTTTTCGAAGTTTCTGATTCCTACGATTTCAAACTGATTTGCTAGCTGAATAGATACTTATCTATCAGTTCTTTCAACAGAATTTCATAAACAATATAGGTTTAAAACATTAAAAAAGACTTTTTGTGTGGCTTTTCGCCTTTACCTTTTAAGAAGATGAAGATAAATTCGGAAGTAACTGATTGAGTTCAAGCGGTTTAACTAATGTCTAGAACAGACTTCGATATGGATAAAAAATAATATTTTATTTATTTATGCAAGAAAAAAATATTAAATACGTTTATCTGACAGCGATTTAACTGGATTTAACCTTAAAATTATTGCTTGTTTCGAGTTCTGTCTCATGATTTAACATTAATTAAGTTAATAAAAAATCATAAAAAATTGATTATTTTGCTTGTTTATATATTGTTTGTATTCTTTCTAGCATAAATATCACATTTATGTAAATTATGTTTATTATGAAGTGGTCTGCCAACGAAGTAACATTATTTAAAATCAACTATTTAAAATTCCCGCTCAGACTAACAACTTCCTTTATAGACATTTCAAAATGGCCGTCTTGCGTTGAGAACCCTGTTCCGTTTTTTGTTTCCCCTCTGGCCCCGCCGCCGTCAGTGTAGTGTATCGTTCGCCGCAAGAGAAAAACTGATATTGTCCAGCAATTTGCTGTTTTTATTACTTTTTTCCCTTCCAACAAGTAAGTGCATTAAATTTTTATCGAGTGCTTATCATAATATGTGTTATATATGTACGGAAAGTGTCCATGTTGGAAATTTACATCTCCAAATGTGACTGTGACGCATAGAAGGAGTGCCCCTTGCAGCCATTTTGCCAGAACCGGCGACACGATTCCGCGGCGCGGTTAGCTATCATTCCAAATTTTATACTCAATTATGAGATTCCATTAGTTTTACTTAAATTTGATTCTGTAATTGCTGTGTGCGGAGTTAAAGTTGTAAGTGTCTTGAAATTACCCGTAAGTTGAAAATTGGCCCGTGTACATGCTTCTGAAGTCTAATTATATTTTTGGAGTCTTCAAGTAAACTGAAGTACAAATCTCGTTGATGAGATTATTCACGTTTAGGAAGGATTGTAGAAGATCGATTTAAATTTCGTTTTATATCGAGTAGGAGTATTGAACTTTCCACAGACGTAACCTTAACCAGTGCTCACACTAGTGCGTCGTAATTTCACCGTGCGTAGTCGTGCCGTTATCAATGTCGATTCGATAACGAATTAACGTCACCCGAGTTGCTAAGAGTGTAAACTAGAGAAGTAATCGGTCAGTTCATTTTTAATTACTGTGTGTGGCCTTTTGCTGTCCTGAATGATTCATCGCAATCGAGTTTCCGTTGTGTAACTAGTAAAGGTTGTCAGGCAGAGCTTGGTACTACGTTACCTACATACCTGTATTGAAGCTGTGGGCCGCGGCCCTTTTCTCGCTCGTCGAAATGGACACGTGCGTGACATTGAGGCGTTGTGCGGAGACGCAGCACGCATTATGCCATCCATCGCCCATCTAATACACCACTTTATTTAAATTCGCAGCAACTCTGACGCATTACTAGTTTTCATCACATCATATTTCCAGTATAATTTCCTTTTTACCTGCTTGGTTACGATTTCCCCATAGATTTTAAAGGCAAAATGTCGTTAGAATCGTTAGATGGAATAACCACCCCATTACTTAGTTCTTTAACGTATTTTACAATACTTAAGTTTCATTGCCCAATCCCTTCAATATTATATAGTTATGTCCATCTCCATTGTTCACTGCATTTTGATACTGTCATTTCATAACACTGACTCATAGGATGCGAAATTGCCTTCTGTGATGTAGTTAGGTATATTCAATTAGACCCATAAAATTAAAATTGAAAATAATATTTTATGGAATAAATTAAGTGGGAATACAAGTGTAGGTGAAATCAATTCTGATCTCTCACCAAACTATCTGATCAGATGTGGTTCTGTTAACAAAATTCACTGTAAATAGAAAATATATTTAGGTTAGGATTATATATGTAATTTTAAATTTGATTATTGACAGACATTATAATTTATTTGATCTTCATTGCATGCATTATTTTTTTAGTATTCTAAAGATGAACATCGACTCTTTCAGTCAACCATTAGGCAAATCAGAAAATTGGGATACAGACAAGGTTTTCCTTATACTAGGTATTTGTTGATGGGGCAAATCAAAAACTCCCTCATTTTGTCAGAACTATTAGTTGAAATGTCATTTGTTTGAAAATTTGTTACTGATTTACTTATCACTTATACTGATAAACCTGTTTGGCAAATGTCATCAGCAGTTATTAGGTATTTAAGAGGTTTCAAAACTATCAAACTATGCATATGGTTTTGTGCCATTCATTGTGATTGATTTCTTGATAGAATGTTTCTAGATAGATTTAGAAATAAACCCTGTGATTCTACCCAATCCTGGGGAACACCTCAATTTAAATGTCCATCAGTCCCATAATTTTGCATCAAAATTGGTGTTTAGTAATATAGCCTGGCAACAAAGGTATGGGGTGAAATATAAAGTAGGTACAGGTTAGAATGGTACATAGAGGCAGAGGAGGCATGTTGGGTAGGCAGGCGCCGGGGCGACGGGCGCGGTGCAGGCAGCGGGCGGGCGGGCGCGCAGGGAGGGCGAGGGGTGTGTGCAGTCGTCGCGCTAGTCGTATTTCGTCTGGAGTGTTTATCCCGCGTCGGCGGATCAATACCGGTGGCGCAGTGGCGGTGGCCGAGCGGTGGCGCGTGCCTTGTTCACCTCGAGTCTGTGAGATGCTGTCGAACCGTGCGGACGCCGCGTCGATGTCGCGTTTGGCGTGAGGGGTCGCTCTTTGAGCTGCTGAGTTTTCACATTGCGCCAGTGCGCTCGGGGCCTCTAATCAAGGTGCTTCTGCATTCTATGATGACAAATACCCTAACTGCGATTCGCTTCGGCGAAAGTGACGCCTAACGATTAGTCTTTCTGAACGATCAAATCTTTTTCCGCGGAACGAATCGTAGTAATTGGAGGTAGTTGAACTAGACTCGTACTTGATTGCAGGGGCATCAGTAAAGCATCCTCTTGATCGTCCACGATGTCCGTCGACAAGGAGGAACTGGTGCAGCGCGCCAAGCTGGCGGAGCAGGCGGAGCGGTACGACGACATGGCGGCCGCGATGAAGGAGGTTACGGAGACCGGCGTCGAGCTCAGCAACGAAGAGCGGAACCTGCTCTCCGTCGCCTACAAGAACGTCGTCGGCGCTCGCCGCTCCTCATGGCGAGTCATCTCCTCCATTGAACAGAAAACCGAAGGATCGGAAAGAAAACAACAGATGGCTAAGGAATATAGGGTTAAAGTAGAAAAGGAGCTGAGAGAAATATGCTACGACGTTCTGGTAAGAATTTACTCCGAGACCGATTTACTTTCAGATTTCATTAACATTTCGGCAACTTCAAGATTTCAATTCCGAGAATATTGTTCATCACGTCTGCCAATTAGCGGCTGTTACGGAATTTGTTCCGAAATTGAGTAGGATTAGGTCGAGCCGTCGCCTACGCGGGTGACGTCATTTGCGCGTCGCCAATTCGAGGGGTGATGCAAGCGACAAGTTGTCGTGGTCATTTCCTTCGCGGCCGGTGCTCGTGGATGATGGGCGTTACGGGCGCGCGCGGGGGAGGCGGCGCGGGGCGCGGGCGCGGTGACGTATTGCGCCGCGTCACTGCGCGCGCTCCTATCCCGTTCTCGTTCGTTGCCCTGTCCCAATATTATAAGCGTTCATATTTTATTTTACCATCACATTAAAAGTTACTTTAGCACCAATCCATAGTCAATATCTTATTCTTATTATACCTTAACGGAGAAAAATTAAGGAACTTGTTTCTCGGAATTGACTTTTTGGCTATTTACTAGAATTGATTTGTAAGTTGAAGCATATCAGTATTGTTTTTTTTTCTTGTTGCAGGGTTTACTTGATAAACATTTAATTCCTAAAGCTAGTAATCCAGAAAGTAAAGTATTTTACCTAAAAATGAAGGGTGATTACTACAGGTACCTCGCAGAAGTGGCCACAGGAGAAACCAGAAATAGTAAGTTTCAGAGCACAAAGCAACACCCCATTTTAAAGCTGCTTTCAGTCTTTTCCTTAATAGTAAAAAGCATTGCTTCTAAGGCATAGATTAACTATAAAACTACCTTGGTCAGGTTCCCTAAAAGTAATCTATAAATGAAGCCTTTTGTAAATTTTAATTTATATTACAGCTGTTGTAGAGGATTCACAGAAAGCTTACCAGGATGCTTTCGAGATCAGCAAGGCGAAAATGCAGCCCACACACCCAATCAGGCTGGGTCTGGCGTTAAATTTCTCCGTCTTCTATTATGAGATATTAAATTCACCAGACAAAGCGTGTCAGCTCGCCAAACAGGTCATTATTAGTGTCAGTTATGCATAGGCGCTGTGCTGGCTGGCACGAGGTAGATCCGATGTAATGCGTGCTCGCTTGTCCGCAGCCGTCGTGGAGGACTCGCAGAAGGCCTACCAGGAGGCGTTCGACATTGCCAAAGCCAAAATGCAACCAACACATCCTATCCGGCTCGGTCTCGCACTCAACTTTTCAGTCTTTTATTACGAGATTATCAACTCCCCTGCGCGAGCGTGCCACTTAGCTAAACAGGTTTTTTAACTGAACACGTTGATTTGCAGTGTGATGACGTCGGTTTCATAACTCATTACTAACTGGAACTACTAAGCGAAAGAAAGAATTTCATTTTATCTGCATGGACTTGCAAGAATCAACTGTATAAAATTGAGTGAAAGACTAATTAATGTATTTTAGCATGACCATGTTAAAAGCAATTAACCTCTTAATCCTCGACCCAGCCAGTATCAGTGTTCTGTTTTTTATTGAAATAAGATAATGAATAAGTGCAGTTCTGTTGTTTGAAGTGACAAATTTTGAAGGCGAGTGTGGTGAGACTAACATGCGTGTTGTGTTACAGGCGTTCGATGACGCGATCGCGGAACTCGACACATTGAATGAAGACTCTTACAAGGATTCGACGCTGATCATGCAGCTGCTGCGAGACAACCTGACGCTGTGGACGTCGGACACGCAGGGCGACGGCGACGAGCCCGCCGAGGGCGGCGACAACTAATCCCGCGCAGCGCGCCCTCCCCAGCATCCAAATGTTCTCATCGGTGTTTATAAGAAAACGAGTAACATTCGAGAACGCCGCGCGGGGCGGACCACCCGCCGCCGCAGCGAGCCGTCGCTTGTAAAAAAATGTTAAATGTCGTTCGCAGCGGACCTTCACGTTCCGTCTAAATGTTATGTGTCATCTTTGACGGTTTTGTATTTCTGTATTTACACTGGATTACAGATATCGAGCTGACCTGATGAATATAAATATTTATAACTTAAGTTATTAAAATTACGGTTTCTTAAGTTAAAAGTGTTTTCCTTTCATATTATTAAAACTAAACAGCTTGGTCGGCCCCCAATGATACATTCCTTTCGCCGCATGTCCGCAGTGAAATGGAGTTTATGATGGTGAATGTTATTTTAAAAGTTTGTTAAAGTGCGCCCAGTGACCCTAGTTAGATTTCATAATCAACCCACAAACTGTAATGGCTGTATTAAAGTAAGGGCACAAAAAACTTGTTAGTGTCTTATGTGGTTTGTGATGTCCTGAAGTTTTAATTATTACCTAAAAAACTAATTGTTGTTGACATTAACCATTTTGTTGTGCCCATCACTGATTAATAGCATTCTGATTTTTCAGGCATTTATTAGCAAAATAGTCTAGTGATGGACATTTAATTGTAACATTTCTGCTGCATTTTATCAGCCATTGATCTATTATATTTTTCATGTTTTCACCAATAAACTTTTGTATTAAATACACTTTAGTTTTAGAACCAAATGAAAAATAAACCGCCACCTATTAACCCCAAAGATGTTTGTCTGAATGTTTCAGTCTTTGAGTTTGCGGTGGGCGTGTTGTTGCGTAGAACTTCTGTATATATATCTGCAGCATTCCACATTTTTAATTTCATTGCAAATGTTGTTTGATCTACTTAAAGAAGTCCTCTGCAGCAGTCCGTGATACATTGCATATCGAAGATTGCGCATTTCCACATGCTAAAGTAGATTACGAAATTTCGCATACCCGAACCATATTTGCCTTTTCATTATAAAAGTATGGCGGGCGGAGCAGGCTGCATGCACCAAGCAGTATTGTATTTGGTGGGGGTGGGTTTGGATAGGCGGGAATCGATTCAACTTCTGGTTATTGGTTCCACAGCGCATGCGTTAATATGTCACTTAGATCCAGCATAAATACGAAGTCACGAAGTTTACGAGCATGAGAAGTGGTAAAATTATATTCAACCTTCGTCGTTATTCACTAGATAGTATAACGCACTGCATTGTTGTAGCATTCCACCTGGAAGCCGTTGAAGCCGCCTATTTCTCATCCGGTCGTTCCGGAGACACTACTTCCTAAGTGTAGTTTAGTGTAGTGTAAGACTTCACTTGCGCTAAGAGCAAGTGTCCAGAAACGTTTGGTGAGCTTTGTGGGATTACAGATCATCATTATTGGCGGTAGAATTAGCAATCATATGCCCTATGCAATCCTTTAATCCTATGCTTAAGCTTAATAATATTAATAGTTAAAGAAACCGGCTAAATGCGTGTCGGCCCGCTCGCTGTGTAGGGTTCCGTAGTAATAATGCCAATGAAAACAAATGAAATGAGTGCCAAGTTCAATCCCACTAGCACTAATATTATAAACGCGAAATTTTTTATGGATGGATGGATGTATGTTCGTTACTCTTTCACGCAAAAACTATTGAACGGATATGGATGAAATTTGGCATACAGGTAATATATAACCTGGATTAACATATAGGCATCGACTTTATATTGTTATAAAGTCGATGCATATTGGTTACTTTTTATCCCGATATTCCTACGGAATGGAAATAAAATCTTGAAATAGCAACCGCTGGGCTTAGTCATGAAATTTGGTATGTAGGTAGCTGGCCGTCTGGAATAACACATAGACTGCTTTTCATTTCGATATTCCCACGGGATAGGGATAAAATCTCGAAATAACAACCGCTGGGCTTAAGAGTCATGAAATCGGTTTCGGCATGGAGAGTAAGACAGCCGGCGAAATTACTGGCACTTGAGGTATCCCATCTTAGGCCTCTAGGTTGGCAACGCATCTGCAATCCCCCTGGTGTTGCAGGTGTCTATGGGCGGTGGTGATCTCTTATCATCAGAAGACCCACTTGCTCGTTTGCCATCCGGTTGAATAAAAAAAAAAAATTTGGTACTTATGTAGATTCCGTATAAAATATGAAATCCTTAGAAAAATATTACTTATTTTTTTCGTAATGGCTACGGAACCCTATTTTGGGCGTGTACGACACGCTCTTGGCAGGTTTTTTTAATTGCCGCGGTTTCTCGTGGACAGCTTTCGCTGGCCAGAGTCTAAATGTTATATTGCGATGAATAAATAAAGAGCAAAGAATAATAAAGTACTTAAATTAAGCTTCACAGTCAGCCATTGATCAGCCAGTCGTTAAAATCAACAATCAAGGCATATATCATAATACTAGAGTTTACCCTTACCCCCGGCTTCGCACGCGTAAACTACTCGATCTGGTAGTTACAATTGAAATTATGGGATTTTACAAAATTCCCCTGGGAAATCCCAAAATGTATATCGTGATCTTCATTGAGGTTGTGTTAAGAACAACTGTACATTTCATGACTCTAAACCCAGCGGTTGAAATTTCAAGATTTTATCCCTATCCCGTGGGAATATCGGAATAAATAGTAGCTTATCTGTTATTCCAGACATCCAGCTACCTACATACCAAATTTCATAACTAAGACCAGCGGTTGTTATTTCGAGATTTTATCCCTATCCCGTGGGAATATCGGAATGAAAAGCAGCCTATGTGTTATTCCAGACGGCCAGCTACCTACATACCTGCCTAATTTCATGACGAAGCCCAGCGCTTGTTATTTCAAGATTTTATTTCCATCCCGTCGGAATATCGGGGTAAAAAGTAGCCTCTATGCTTCGACTTTATAACCATATAAAGTCGATGCCTATATGTTAATCCAGGGTATATATTAACTGTATGCCAAATTTCATTCTAATCCGTTCACTAGTTTTTGCGTGAAAGAGTAACGAACATACATCCAAACAAAATTCATCCATACAAAATTTGTAGGTAGGTAATAGTTGGGTTTGTGTAATTTGTGCGTGTTCAGTGTGGAGGTGGAGGAGCTGCATGAACACACATTTGTTGCATAGAGGAGCTATCACAGGGTCACGGGTGAGCAAATAATTATTTTAGTTCATTGATGTGGACTTTTGTATTTAATTTAAAAAAAAGTTAATATCATCGCCCTACCCCCTGTTTCACCATCCACCGATAAAATTTATTTGACGGATAAAATGTGATGCCGTCTGTTTGTTTTGTTCGAATAGACGGAGACGGCATCACATTTATGCGTCAGTTTGGTGAAACAGGCCCTATATGATATGACTAGTCTAGAGATACTTTTAGGACGGAGACCTTTATCATAATATTATGTACGTACATATTTTTTTTGGGTAGAGTCGCCGGCCGGAGTTGAAGGGACGGGCCGCATAACGCATTGAAAACCAGGAAGATTCGTCACTACACCAGAGTTTGAGGCAGCAGTTCCCAATAAACAACCAGACAGGATGGAACGTGGTAGAAAGATCGCTCAGACGATTCTTCCTTTGCCCTGTTAGCGCTATTAGCTTACATACAAGTAACTGTTAATGAGGCTCTCATTTTTACCATCCTATAGGTAATATTAAAAAGGTGTCTGCCGGAAGGAACCTCCAAAAAAGTATTGCACCGTTACTTTGTTTCCGTTCAATCAGACAGCTAAATGATATGCATGGAATGTACATGTCATTATAGTATACCTACTAGCTGCTCTGTTATTCGCGATTTCGTCTGCAAATAATTCGTTTATCGCTATCTCGCAGAAACTGCAGTTTTCCGGGATAAGAAGTATCCTATGTGTCTATCTAATCCAGGTTATAAATATGAACTAACTGTGTACCAAATTTTATCCAAATCTGATGAATCGTTATTGCGTGATTGAGTAACAAACATCTAAAAATATTTACAAACTTTTTTATTTACAAAATTTAAAAATAACAAAGTAGGATATAATTCGGATAGGATAGAATATGGGGTCCTATTCGTTTATTTTGTCTATTCGTAGGTATATTTTAGTAGGCACGCAACTTTATCCTAGTATATGCGAGGCTCCACACGCATTTTTTATACGCTATTATTTAAGGTTTACCTACTAGAGCCTCTTCTAAAATAGTCCCAAATTGAATTCAAAAGACGCACTTTCACGCTTTTGCGGTCTGTAGGTATAGTTAGTTATCTATACCTACGATATAACTCCGAATTGGCTGCTAACTCAAGATTAAGCAGTGTTAAAAGTATGTGGAAACCCCAATTCTAAGGCAGATTTAACGATTTACTCGTAGGTATACTCAGCGGCACAAAATTTGGCCCACCCTTCATACAAAATTACCCATTACTGCAGACTTTTGACAGATAGATTTTATGATGCTCATTGCAGTATTATTAGCTCCAGGCTCCAGGCAAGCTGCCCTTAGTGTCATAAGTACCTATACGCCTACTTACTGGCACTGGTATTGTGGGATGAATATTTTTGGAGTAGGTACGTACCCAACTCGGTAAATACAGTAAAAAGCTGTAAGTATTACAAATGTTTAAATTTTAATGTTTACGGTACTTAACAACACTATGACTCAGCGGCGTCTTTAGCCCATGTAGCGCCCGTGTGCAATTATTATTTTAGCGCCATCTAGGAAGAGCGCGGTCAAAATGGAGTGGGTACAAACAAAGTGCCACGGCCGGCGCCCCTAACACCGCTGCGCCCGTGTGCAACGCACACCCTGCACTATAGGTAAAGACGCCTCTGCTATGACTTAACCTACGATTAAAACAGATTTCTGAACTTAGACATTATTTATTTTCGTATAGGTAGCTCAGTAAAATAATACCTACATACATCGTTGGTTTAAATCGTCTTATTGTATTATTAAACGTATTACTAACTTTTTTTTCCTAAACGCAAGCCAGGCTGTCCAATAAATGCCGCAGGTGACACCTAGGACCTTGTGCAAGGTCCGCCCGGATTGCTACCACCATCTTGCTCGCTAATCCTGCCGTGAAATAGCATTGCTTGCACTGTTGTGTTTCGGCTGGGAGAGCCGGTGAAATTACTGGCACTTGAAGTATTCCATCTTAGGCCTCTAGGTTGGCAACGCATCTGCAATCCCCCTGGTGTTGCAGGTGTCTATGGGCGGTGGTGATCTCTTACCATCAGGAGACCCAATGGCTGGTTTGCCATCCAGTGGAATAAAAAAAATATCTAAGAAAAAACTGATAGGTTTGTCTTTGTTAGTCGCTCGCTAGGTAGAAAGAGTAGGTGAGTATATATAAGTACCTAACGTAACGTAGTTATATCATACATAATTAAGATTTCTAACGAACGACGTACCAGCCTACTCCACATACAGTTCTCTACTTAAATAAATACTCCTAGATTTTTTTATTTAGAGCAGTGTAGATTAAATGACCTGATAAATAATATCTAACACTAACATTTCTTGAAAAGAGACTTCAATTAGGCATTTTGTGATCACATCAGATCTCAAAGAAGAAAATGTCGACGACCAAGGCATATGGGCGGTTTTAGGACTGTACAGCTTTTGTTTGTTTACAAGCTCTACATTTACACTTTGACTTAAACTAAGTCAGAGAGCTTATTTTAATAATTATAATTACGATATGATGCGCACACGCATCATGGAATGTCCACTAAGTTAAGTGTTGTGCGATGTATATGGCATTTTACTCTAACACAATGTGCTAGACAGAATCGCGAAAATACGCCAAAATAAGTACTTCAAGAAAACACGGCAGTTTGCTTTGCACTCAACTTGGCGGTGGCACTTCTGTGCCCAGATAACAATAAACGAAGTGTAGAGCCACTAAGACAAATCTTGTTTGTGTTGTAAAGAACAGAAATGCGTAGGAATTATCAAGGCGAGCCGCACAAAACGCAGACACTTGTTTACACTTCCTGTATCGAACGAACCAACCATAACTACAAGCTTGTCTAAAAGCCTTTGTGTATAATTATGGCTAAAAATAGCGGCTATTTAGTGGTATCTAGACACTACCACACTGACACTGTACCCAGCCACTGTCTAGGTGGCCTAGACACTAGGTGTTTAAAATGACACCATTACCTACATTTGTGTTGCTTGTAGAAATGTAGACTTATCTATGTATCTGATAATAAATATGGGCACTAATTTAATACTACTTAATGAACAATCACTTACTACTACCGTTAGTTAATGTAAAAGGAAGTTTTAAGTTTTTTTTTGTCATCAGTCTTTACTTTAACTTATTCAGTACAAGTTGATGTTTCAAAGCCAAACTAGTATAAACTAGGTACAGTAAGAAAAACTGAATCACGTAAGTACGAGGGCGGAGTATTTTAATTATCCATTTCGCTATGATTTCTTTGGCAAATATTAGGAGCATGGGATGTCAACATGACATTAGTTAGTAGCACAAAGGTTCCCTTTTTTTTTATTCGACTGGATGGCAAACGAGCAAGTGGGTCTCCTGATGGTAAGAGATCACCACCGCTCATAAACATCTGCAACACCAGGGGTATTGCAGATGCGTTACCAACCTAGATGCCTAAGATGGAATACCTCAAGTGCCAGTAATTTCACCGGCTGTCTTACTCTCCACGCCGAAACACAACAATGCAAGCACTGCTGCTTCACGGCAGGATTAGCGAGCAAGAAATCCGGGCGGCCTTGCACAAGGTCCTCCCACCTAAGTCCCTGGTACATACATGATTCAGTTACCTCGACGTGCCTCGACTACTATAAGTTTGACAATGGAAAACACTTATTATCATTATCACATTTATTTTTCAAACAATTTCAATATCATTTCGAAAATTGAAAGTGAACTTTGTCCTTAGACTAGGCAATAACGTTATGCACAATATAGGTCGTATTAGTGTTGCTGCTAAGTAAGCGCCACTTAACGCTAGGTTTACAGCCACAATGGTATCACTCGGCCGGTTGCGGAGCACCGACTCTAAAAGAGAGTCCGCGTCGTAGTCATTTGACGCAGAATACACTGAGTAAGCATCTACAATTGAACGAGGGATACACAACACTATACACACAATAATTAAACATAGAGACAATTTTAACGAGGGCACCAGTTCATCACTAATTTCACGAAGTCTTTTACGAGCCTTTAGTTTTACAACTATTAATGCAAATGCGATAGACATAATGAACATAGGCAGAAACAAGTTGAATAACGCAATCAACGAACGCATGTAGAATTTGTGATTCGAATCGACCAAAGTGCATATAAATATGCCATTTTCAAAATGAACCGATGAAGCTAAGGTGAATTCAGGTACGCTTAAGGATGCCGACAGTACCCAAACGAACAGAGATGGCCGAGTGACTAATATTTTACTATCAGTGAGCCGGCGGTAGTCCACATTCATTGTACGAGGAGGCGTAGACGAGTCGCTGCTGGTCGCTACAAGACTGTGGCGCGATGATCTTATTTCTTCGTCTTCATCCTGATCAGCTTTCTTTGATTTTCGATTGACTGCTTTTTCTTCGAGGTTAACTGTAGCAATAGCATGTAACGCTATAGTTGTAACCAAATATAAAGACAACGTCGTCGCAAACACATTTAATCCTTGATGCACAACACAAGCGCTATTCCCAAAAATCCATGACCTGTTGTTTTGGGACCATATTTCTGGTCCTAATGTGGTCACGAGGAGGAGCAGATCGGCAACCGCTAACTGTATTATGATTGCATACAGACCTAAAAACAGTTAAGTTATTTTGAATTCATGAACGTAAAAGGTAATAACAGTTATCGTGTTTAAGGGATATAAAATATACCGTTTGCCGTCCGGCCCAGCAGTGCGGAGAGGAGGGCGCAGTCCGCGAGGGCAGCGGCGCCGGCGACGCACGCGAGGCCGGCCGCGAGCGCGAGCGGCGGCAGCAGCGGCAAGAGCGCGCGCGCGGGCGCAGCGGACATGGCGCCGCGTCGACACTCCGGGAGCGTTTCGGGATCAATGACTCTCAGACACTGCGTCACTCGCGTTCTCCGCCGTCCCTCGGTATGTTTTTTTTTTCAGCAGTGAATCACCGCACATGTGTATGCGAGAGAGCGCTCTCCGGCGACTCGGAATAAGTTTTCTTCTTAATTTCACTTTTGAATTTAACGGGTGTATTAAGTTATTTTGTAAAGTATTCCAGGGGATGACGTGCTTGACGCTCGGTACGCTCAGACGTAAATGTGCGAATAACGCAGACGCCCTGTGCCCACCTAATAAAATGTAGGAAGGACTGTATAGCTGTTTCTGCTCATTACTATTCAATGGTCGCAATCCACTGCCGGCGCCGGTGTCCACTGCCCCCCCGACTAGTGAGTGTACTTACTAGACATAAATAACTGCGTTTAAGTAATTACTTAAATTTATGTGCTACTCGTATTGTGTAAGTATTTCCTCGGAACGGTTTATCTGAGGATGCATCTGAACGCCAACGGATCCCTAAATCGAAAAACGATTTTTGCAAACCTAATTAAGTATTTAAAAAGGTGTACCCAACGATACCCAACGTGGTTTTATACGAAAGAAAATATCAGGTTACGTGTGGGGGGCCTCCCCTAAATCGTAAAATATTTTTTCATAACGTATTTAACCATTTTTATCCGCGTAAGTAATAAATAAATAAAATATTTAAATGCAAAATTACAACTTTCTAGCACTGAATGTTTTATACCTACTATCAGGGTACCTTGAACGGGGAACTATCAGGGTTCCTTGTTAGCATCACGGAACTCTAAACAAAATTGTAATTCATAACTATAACATATTATATAAATTTGGAACAGTGTCAAATTATTCAGGTTACCGAATTTTATTAATCATCGAAAATGAAACCTCAGAATTTATGACAAAGGGTCTTGGCACCGTTACTTCAATTCACCGCGGACTCAAAGCCGCATTGTAATTAGTGTGCTAACAAACCTTACCGGCTTTTCCATACAATAAAAAATAATGTTTGTCCCGTCCCGAGTGACCCAAAAATATTTTGTACAGGGGGCTAATGCTCTCCTTATTCTTTGTTTGTGTTTATACATTCTCATGAGTCACGAGCCCTTGGCTGCACGTTGATAAAAACCATACGGGCAGTTTGGACGTGGTTATCTGCTTTCATATAAAGAACCGTGAACGCGTGAACCGATAAATGAATATTGGTATGGTACATCATTGGTATCAGTAGCGTGGGCACGTCAAGAGTTATGAGTTCGGGAATGGTTACGCTAAGCCTCGAGAGCGGATTATCGGCATCGGCAACCACTTTACGACCGCTTCCGTAATTCTGTAAAGTATTTCAGTCCCAAAGCGCCGCAAAGTTTACTTCGATGCCTTACTTGTCTCAAGGTTACAATGTAAGCGCAACTTGATTATTTTATCAATAAGTAATATCGAATGTACAGAATGTCATCGCTGGAAGTAGACATAACATAACAGATCTGTATTATAAAGCATGATAAAACAAAAAATTAAATAATGTTACCGCAAGGTGAAGTAAGAGCAAAGATTATACAATTTTGATGTTAACGTGCGATATTTACTAGAAATTGTGTATTTTAATGCAGTAAGCCTGTTAAAGTGCACTGCTGGGCAAAGATTATGAGCACAATTTTTTGATGTTAACGTGCGATATTTACTAGAAATTGTGTATTTTAATGCAGTTTATATTTATATCTTATTCTTTTTTTTTTAGCCTGTTAAAGTGTCCCACTGCTGGGCAAAGGCAAAGCCGCCACTCGTCCCTATCAGCAATTATTAATAAATTAATTTTTTTCTGTTTTTTCCCCCGACGCCTGGGTTATGAGAAGAACCCCTTTGTTTCTCTCTTTCTTCGTCTTGTCTCTCTCTCTCTTCTCTCTCTCTCTGTGTGTGTGTGTGTGTGTGTGTGTGATTTGATGTGTGTTTTTTTTTTTTGGCAGATCTAATTTTTTCTTTGAAATCGGAAATGTTCAAGCCACATTAAAAATATATGCAAAATATCTGTTTTTAGTTATGAGTTTGAACGCTATGTGTGTCTGTGTACAATGTCAGGCGGTTTTCGGTTTTCCAACTTTTCGTTGGTTAGGTTATATTAAATTATTAAGGTTGCCAGTTAATTTACAAAATTAGGAAGAAACAAATATAACGGTAGTGCACTAGTGCACCCAAAAAGTGTATATAGTGAGGTGAAAATTTGTGTGTTTTGCTCGATAAGACTAGTTAGCGTCTGCAGGCGCCTTGAAACCCTCGGCTTAACCAGGGATTCTTCTTTTCATCTGAATCCTTCGCTTCCTCGAGCTTCAAATTAACGTCTGATCATATGGATTAAATAATCGAAGTGTCCCCTCCGACACGATTCATATAATACGAGTACTTGAAACGTTCACAAATACGTTGTCTCAGAAATGGTAATAATAAGTTGGGCTATGTGAGAGAAATGACAGGAGATAGAGGTGAATAGAGCCCATGTTTTGTAAAAAACATTAGATCATTAGGTAAGTGCCAGAGAGTGTACCCGTCTCCTTATTATGAGCTGTCTTACTACTAAAGCTTCTACTCTTCACAACTTGTATGTGTACTCTAACAGTGGAGCATAACACGCTGCAAAACAAAGGTGCGCTAGTGTGATTGAACTTTAACTTTTCTGATCTAAACAATAACATGGTTAAGACAAAGTATTCGAAATAGCTTGAAATTAATGTTTTCATATTAAGTATATATGTCAGTATCACATGAAATATTATAAATAAGTAGGTATTCTATCACCAAAGCCTTCCGGTATCTCTACATGGAAAAATTATAAATAGGTACTTTTAAAGTAGTCTTGAAGTTCCCAATCCGCACTGGGCCCGCGTGGAAACTACGGCCCAAGCTCTCTCATTGTGAGAGCAGGCCTGTGCTCAGCAGTGGGACTATGTAGACCGATATGATGAAAAAAAATATTGAAAAATAATGATTGAAATAAAATGCAGCGATTATTTGTGTTCGGTACCTGGCAAAAGTAAATACTTATGTACGGTCGAGATCAAAGACATTATGTTTATTCTTTTAACTATAGGTAGTGCCACGAGAGTTGGAGTGAATGATTACACACACAGCTAATAAATTGCTGATTGCACAAAAGGAGAGTGAATGAAATGAACGAGTAAATGTCAAAATCCTGCTGTCATTACACGACATGTTATAATGTTATGTTGTATGTGTAATCATTCACTTCAACTCTCGTGGCACTATCTATACCTTCTCGCTGTAACATCGTATTTGAAGTTTTGTATAAAATTGTCAGAAGACATACAAAGACAAGTTTAAAGTAAGTAAGTAAGTTTAGTTTTTTACTAAAGTGTACTTAAAGATATCTTGACTTCGACTGTACTAGTTTGGCACAAGACGGAGTGAGGTTTCGGCATTCCCCGGAATGAGTCATCATGTTAGTCATAGAGGTACCCATTTTTGAATTAATTAGGCACAGTGAGTAGTATTATAAAAAAATAAATTGTAATAGTTTAATACAAAACATATTTTACATAAAATACTAGCCGCTGCCCGCGACTCCGCCCGCGTAGAAGTATGAAAAATAGTTTACGTCCTATTTTCAGACCTTTCAGAATTCCATAAAAATCGGTCAAGCCGTTTCGGAGGAGTTTGGTCACAAACATTGTGATACGAGAATTTTATACTTATATTAGAAAGATCTACCTACGTTTTGGAGTAGTCCCTTTCAACTACATAATGTAATTCTAGAAAAGCTTATTGCACCGTGAATCTAAATACCTATTTAAGGTACCTATATTAGACAGGAGCTATTTAACTAATTATTTATTTATGTAGGTATCTATTTTAAGGGTTTAATACCTCAGTCGGATCATGTTGTTGTGTACCTGTCATGTAGAGGTCTGTTAGCTACCCCTTGGAGCCGTGAAAATCTCAAACTTCTAATGAACTAAAACAATTACTTTGCTCACCCGCGACCTTATTATGATAGCTACACATTTATGCAACATGCGTGTTCATGCAGTTCCTCCACCTCCACACTCTAAGAACACACACAAATCACACAAACCCATCTATCACTACCACCACATTACACTGACGCGTTTCGAACTCGACCAGAGCTCATCTTCAGAGCAACAAAACCGTACACCATGCTACCAGATGTTAAACTAACAAACCAAAACAAACGTTTTGATTTGTCACTGTAACTCCCAAGTACCCACTATTTTTTCTTAAACAAAACTACCCACAAATATTAATGAACTTTAATCGTCATAACTACCTTGAATTTTTATTTACTCACTGTTAAGGCGTGGATCCGACTCGGATACCGCTACCGCTAAAAGTACACATTGCCACTGAACGAAAATGGTCCTAACATAATATAGTTTTTCTTAGAAGCACTTATCTACCCGAAGTGCCATTTGCGAAATTTAATTTGGTCATTTGGCAGTTCGTTAGTAGCTTTGTTTGATTAGGTACTTTCCAACACACTTACCACAAGTGGACCACACGCGATTTTGTGTTTGTCGTTGGAATTGCGTGTAATTGATGTTTAGAAACTAAAATAATGATGACCTTTCTATGCTTTTTACGTGGATATTAACCTTAATAATAGGTACTCAGGTACCTAGTACCTATGTATAAAAATCCGTAGGTACTTGGTATTTTACCAAGTCCGACCCACTTCGTTAGAGTATACAGTCGAGCAAATTGAATCATGACCCAGGGTGAAACCTTTGCTCTACTAATGTCATGTTGACATCTCATACATTTGTCAAGGAAATCATAGTGGAAGGACCCTGGACCTAAAGTATGCGGTTTCAGGTTTCCTGTGGTTTTGATATGTTATAGATTTCAAAGTCCTGAACAAAAGTCTCTAAACACTAAACTAAACCCAGAAAGGGACTCGGAAACAGAGGTCACCCTTAGAGACTTTTGTTCAGGACTTTGAAATCTTATAACATAATCAAAATCTCAGGATATTTAACTGAAACCACATTTTCTATACTTTAGGTCCGGGGTCCTTGATTATTAAAAAGTTGTGGAACCTTTTATGGGTCATGATTCAATTTGTTCGACTGTACCTGCTTAAATTTAAAATTTCCGCGTATTCAGTAGCTTAATTGTAGGCACTAACGCAGCGCTCGCTTGTACCACCTTTGTTTGTAAAAGAGGTCAAGTTGACTTTACTTGTTATCGTATCGCACGCTGTCAATAATTCTGACGATGTGTCAGCTCATGCTAATAATCATAAGCGATGGTTAACACTTGCAGATGATTTAGGTATTTTTTGTTATATTTCTAAAAATAATATTGCACTACTAATTAACACAATAGCAGGGGTGATTTTACCTCTCAGTTACTTTTTAATGACTGGATAGCTAGTCCTTTACACAATAATTTTGACATGGTTGGATGGTTGATTCAGAGACGCATTATTTCGATTAAAAGCTTTATGATTCCGTGATGATCAATGAAATTGAAAACCATCTTCCATGAAGTGACGGATAAGTGTCGCAGTGCTCCCCCGGGACGAGCGTGGGCGGTGTCTTGACAGCCAAAATGTGCACTTTCCTTCGACTTTCTCTCAGAGGTGCGAACGGTGTTCACTGGGGGCTCGCGATGCTTATTCGGTAGCTGGCGCCGCATAAGTGTACGCGCTCTAATCGCGGCATAACAACGGTTCGGTCCGCGGCTCGCACGGTGCATCGCGCTCTTCAGATATTCAAAGCACCTGCATGACGCTTCAGAGTGCCAGTTTATAAAGTAGTGCAAGGGCCGCCAAGATCAGTTCGCGAAGAGTCGGAGTGCAATGACAGTGCGCAACCATGGCGACGAGAGTTGATATAGTGATCGTGGCGCTATTCGCCGTGCTGCGTTCGGCCGCGCCGGCGCATTTCCCTGTAAGTTTCCTCGAGGGCGCGAGGGCGGGCGGATTTACAATTGCTATTTAGTTTTGATATGTACGAGTATGTATCAGAAAAAATAATGAAACAAACACAATTGATAGATTTTAAGATAAATATTAAACTTATATATTAAATGGATCTCTACTAATCAACATTTGAGTGAATGAGAGGAGGAGCATGTAATGTAGATTTTGTCGCGTTTTTTTGCTGTAGTTTTTAAGATTTGGTCGAGGGCACGAGGGCAGACGGATTTAAGTACGTAGGTACATATATACCTACTACATACTTGATTTGCTAACTCTGATTTGATTTTCTATACAGTAAAAATAATAAAATATACTTTTATTTATTGCATTACAACAGTTGTACTAACTAAGGGTTGCATGTGGATGACGTTACATTTATGTAGGTATTTACCAGTACAAACTCAATCAATTAAGCAATGAATGATCAATTTCATATTTAAATCACTATTTAAACTAACTTTTTGTAATTGTCAATTGGAATATTGCTTGTTGAATCTAGACATAGGTAAATGAATCAATTATTTTACTATGTACCTACTTACTATTCCTTAAAAATATTTAAGTACTTGTAGTATAAAACTACACCTACTTATGTCTAAGCATACTTTCAAAAGTCAGCATCAAAGTTAATGAAAACTAAAAAAAAACAGTAGCTAAGTTTATCTTTAAATAGGGAGCGGCCAATGTGGGCAAAAATATCGGTACATGCACTCTATTATTAAGATTTTAGAGTTCATGTATCGATATTTTTGACCATCTTAGCCGCTCCGAAATATTTGATGGATGGTGACTGTTCATGTAAATATTTTAAGATAAACTTAGCCACTGTTTTTTTTTTAGTTTTCATTTACTTTAGTTACTTACCAGATTATTAATTCAGGCTTATATTTTTAATTTGGCACCACATAACTGTTAGCTATTTAAAACTGACTTGGAAAAGTTAAGTATTTTTAGTTAAAAGGATATACTTAATACCTACTTCAGATATAATCCCATGTAAATTTTATCAAAATCCATTAACAAGTTATAATTTAATCTTGTTTGTTAAATTTGTTTGTAAATAGATCGTTGATGAAGTCTCGAGGATTTTTCCCGTTGTACCTGATTGTTTTTTTCTTCAAAATTTGTCCTGACAATGTTTTTTTTTTGGGATAAAACAACATTAAAAATATTTAACACAATGGAAAAAGAAAATAAATAAAAAACAAAAAAAACGTTATTACTATTCAAGGATTCGAAGTCAGGGCCTCGTGCACCGTAGTTCACGCGTGTACCACAACCGAACGCCACCTTGATCTACGGAGCGAGTGTTGAAATAAACCATAGCTTTCGAATGAAATAAGATTGTAATCAAAAAAATATATTAGGTGCGTTCCCGAGAAAAAAAGGTTTTGACATACAGACGGACAACAAAGTGATCCTATAAGGGTTCCATTTTTACTTTTTTAGGTACAGAACCCTAATAAAAAACACTAGAAAAACACGCTTTTATAAATGCACGTAAAAACAAGAAAAAAATTAGGGATCGTTCAAGTTGTCTCTATTTCTGGGCTGAAGTGTAAACTATGTGCTTTTAATTATAATATTTGATTGTAAAAGCGTGGGGCGCTGGAACAGTAAGTTAGTATTAGTATTGGTAACAAGAAAGTGTTGTTAACAATCAAATATTATAAATAATTAAAAGCACATAGTTTACACTTCAGCCCAGAAATAGAGACAACTTGAAAGATCCATAATTTATTTTTTGTTTTTAAGTGCATTTATAAAAGCGTGTTTTTCTAGTGGTTTTTAAACTATTAATTTATTTTTTGGTCTTTGATAACGAAATATTTTACAAGACTTTTCTGAGAAATCCAAAACAGCTAAGTATTATGACACGATTTTCCATCATGAAGTTCCAGTTCATATCTTCTGGCTCCATTTTCAGATCAGTTCGACAGTACCAATTATTGTATTGTCATCAGAACTACATACAGCTACAACCCTTGGAAGATGGTTACATTAGTTACCTTAGATTCCATTACATAGTTAGTTACATACAGGTCGACCTTATAAAAGCTTGTTAATAATTTTTAACAAAAAAGTTAAACCGACTCCAAAAAAATAAAAAAATAACAAAAAATGGAACCGACTACAAAACCCTCGAAAATATTTTTCTAGGTACTTACTAGCTCGAAGTCGGTGACTCAGCACGAGCCAGCAGGAGTGTAACTATATTCGTCTACCTCACATAAGCTACATACTATGGGTTTCCATCCCTCCTGCTGTGTCATGCTGAGTCACCGACTTCGAGCTAGTAGGTACCTCGAAAAATATTTTCAATGGTTTTGTAGTCGGTTCCAATTTTTTTTTGGAGTCAGTTTTACTTTTTTATTAAAAAAAATCTGTATTTCTCACTTTTTAGTGATTCGTAGCCAAAGTACATCTCACAACGATTCCATTAAGCCCAAACACGGCTTAGTGACGCTGTTTTATAACAGAGTTCCGTTGCCTACCTTCTGGCTTCAGCATCAGATTAGTTCGAAAGAATCATTAACTTAAAGTTTCTTCTTAGTCGCATATTAATCATGATCGTTTATAGACGAGCGAGCATTCTTAGCTTTGACGAGTTCCATTGGTCATCTGCGGTCTTCTTCATCAGGTCCAGTTTACCAAATGATACGTTCTGAATGTAAATGCTTATCTTAATGCTAAAAATGACAAAATCGCGATAGGTGTGCCCATAAAATTTAAGGTTTGCCCTCGATTTCCCTAGAATCCCATCATCAGATCTTGACTTGGTGACTATGGAACCACCTCAATAGAGTAGGTACTTTTTCGAATAAATTAACAATTTTGAAAATCGGTCCACAATTGACTGAGTAATCGGTGAACATACATAAAAAAATAAATAAATACAAACATTGCAACATAGAACCTCCTCCTTTTTTGATGTCGGTTAAAAATGATGATTGGTCTCTAATACCTAATGGACGTTAAGTCATACATCATATATAACAAAGTTTTAGGTCCTATGCTCTTGCTATAGCTTTGTTGAGTTACAAAACAATTCTATGTCATCGGTAAAATTTCTAGGATCAAGGTCAACAATGCTTTTACGTGAATACCTGCGTACAGTTCTACGCAAAATGCGACGCTACGTAGCTACGCCGGGTAGGTAGTAAGTATGCGTAGGTAAATTGAATTCGTACCACATTTAAGAACCTTACCAACTCTTGTCAAGGGCACTCATCTTTCAGTACTGTCGACAGTTATTTTATTTGTTTGGTCCTTGTCCGGGACTTAGTTTTGAAATATGTAGGTACATTACTATCTTCCTTTATATTTATGTATTACACGTAAAACTCTAATGATACTATCAGGCCAACTACCTATACCTACAGGGTGTAACATTCAGATCGGTCAGTAGGTATGGGAAAGTCTGAAACTATAAGGTATAATACTAAGATCTGTTCTCAGGAACCATGTCATAGATTTTAGTAACAAGAAAAACTGCATTCAAACATTTAAAAAAAAACTTGTACTCAGCTCGGGAATCGAACCTGGACGATTTGAAAAATAAAACTTACATTATTAAAGAATATGAAATAAGTACTATGCATTTTATTCATTTTAGGTATCGTGTTTCATAGTAACATTTATTGATTATGACCTACACTATCGATATCCAAATAGAAATAATGTAATTAAGTTTAATTTTTTAAATCAACCGGGTTCGATTCCCGTTCTGAGTAAAAGTTTTTTTTTATCTATGAATGCAGTTTTTCTTGTTACTAAAATCGATGACATGATTCCTAAGAACAGATCTTCGTATGTCGTATAGTTTCAGACTTTCCCATACTGACCGATCGGAATGTTACATCCTGTATAATGCCTACCTATGTAAAACATGGTATAGATAGCCCAGGAGCACGTTCGCATCTAATAAGATTCTTTCAATAACATTATGCAACAGAAAGACGTGCAGGGTGAAAGGGGGTAACTATGTTGCAAAACACTTTCGCAGAATTGGTTCAAAAGCAAGTTGCATAACTTAATTGAGTTCAGCCGATTCCGCGCGGCATCACGTACCGTACGCAGCGTGTCACGTAGTTTTTCATTGGGTAGTTCATTGGGCGATGATTCACGGCGAGCTTTGCGCCGCGGCGCGGGCGCACCGCGGCTCTCGGCCCGCGCTTGAGATCGATGCTGATGCGAATCACTTTCATTATCTATCACATTCAAACGTAACTCAATCGAGTTTCGAAATTGAAGTAATAACTTTTAGCTGTCGATTGCGTCGTCGTTGAGGAGGCCGATAATTCACTGGAATGCCATTGTCTAGCTTTAAAGAAAAGGAAAAACAAATAGTTTTACTTTCCCCTTTACTTCGCTCACATCCGCTAATGTCGAACCTACACTTAGCTGACTCACGTGGTGTCGATTTCGGTTTCACTAACCTCCATCAGTTTGACTGACTTGCCGAAACTACTTTACTCGGTGCTACACAAATAAACCCAATGAACAACTCAAAATTAACATTGAAATCGTCAGTCGCATACAGTCGGGGCTCATCAATCATACACCTTCGTTGTTATATTTTGATGTGGATGTCAAGAGAAGAAAGTTACGTTTCGTGTTCAGAAATCATTTAACATTTGTTTGGTAAACACGTCCCTGAGTCAATTAAAGACTAACGTCGCTAATTGATGTTTTGATTAAGACGTTTAGTGAAGGATCATTTATTAATTAAGTGGTGTCAAGAAGCGTGGGAACAGGGCGCGGCGCCGGGGAGGGCGCCCGCGGCGCGCGGCGCCCGGCGCGGCCCGACCCCGATTATCGCCGCATTTATCAATGCCTTGTTGACTCTACTTTGACGCGTTCTTGATGCCCACATTGATTGCATTGTTCAGCAAATTCTCGGAATATTAGACTCAGCAAATGAAATTAAAGTTTGAAAGCGAGTGAGTCAGATCATCGCTTAATCTGAGTATTCAATACATACATCACCATTATATCGTAGTGGAACCCGCCGAGATTAAAAAATCTCTCTACTCTAGTAGATGCCTCTGCCATTATCCTACTAATATTATAAATGTGAAAGTTTATGAGTGAGTGAGTGAGTTTGTGAGTGAGTGTTTGTTACTTCTTCACGCTGAAACGGCTGGACGGATTTGAATGAAATTTGGCAAAAAGTTAGTTTATAACCTGGATTAAAACATAGGCTACTTTTTATCCCAATATTCTTACGGGATAGGGATAAAATCTCTTAAGACCAACCACTGGGCTTAGAGTCATGAAATTTGGTATGTAGCTAGCTGGATGTCAGGAATAACACATAGGCTACTTTTTATTCCGATATTCCAACGAGATAGCGGTAAAATCTCGTATTAACAACCGCTGTATCTAATGATTTACGCGTGCGAAGCCGCGGGTAAACGCTATTCAATAATCTCAACTATTCGAAGCACGTAACGCTTATAGAGTTTGCGAGAACGTTGGCGCTCTCTTCACAGAAATAATACAGACGCTAGTTAACAACGACGCTCGTCGCGCTGCACATGTGTGCCTGTTCCTAAATACGTAGGTACATATAAATATCGACAGAGTATCGACAATACATTGTGTACATGCGTAATGCCAGTAATGCGTAATACACGCGCTTGACTTTACAAAACCACTCCACAATGTAAAGACACGCAAGTCTATAATACCATAAGGCCTTGATTGATCGTGATAATTAATTTTGGTTGCGAGTGATTTTGATGAGATGTGACGCTGTGCGTTTCAGTTAAGTTACATTAATTTGATCCTTTTAAACATTTTAGGCCTCTCACAATTTTGTGACTTTGTATTAGCTATTGAGACATGTAAAATACGCTACTAAGATACCTAAATATGTAACGTCACCAACGTACGTCTTGGTAGATACATTATGTTACACGCTGCACGATTTATTAGTAAAGTAGCTATTTCCCGCGACTTGGCGTACGGAGAATTCGGCTATCGCTACCCCGCGGGAACAATAAGTAAGTACTTACCCCCTTATTCATAAACGACAATCAAACCTATTTTAGTTAATATGCCGCTAAAATTCGTTTGTCCTTATCTGTCACTTCGACATTTGTATTTGTTAGAAAGGGACAAAGCATTTGTTAGTTAACATAGGCTTGTTAAGTTTTATGAATAAGGGGGTTAGAATTTACCGAGATAGATAAAAATTATATACCCAGTTCTTATTGAAAAATACATTATATTAACAATAATTTAGTAAAAGGATCGTCGAAGAAATAATTGACTATGAAGCTTGAGGTCCCGGGTTCAATCCCCGTCGGGATAGATATTTGTATGAATGAATATACGCGTGTTCTAGAGTCTTATCGTGTTATATATCTTATGGATGTATGTCGATTGCTTGAATGACATAAATAAAGGTTGGATATGAATTGAAAACATGTATTTACATAATCTGCATGTATAAGTCTGCTTATCCGTTGCTTAGTCCCCAAAGTCCCCATAATACAAACTTTGCTTAGGTTGGAACCAGGCCAATTGTTTTGTCAATTGTAATATGCTATTTAGGTTTTTATTTTCAGGTATTTGATGCCGACCGTTTAGCTTAAACACATGTCTTGAAATTCCGAAGAATGCGACGAACTATTTAAATTAGCATGCAGTCAACCATTTGATGATAATATCGTAATAAGTTCGGTCGCACTTTTTCCTAGAAAAACTCAATTGGAGTGGGCGGGGCTGGGCGGGTCGATACAAAGTATAGGTCATCACGTATGTAGCCGGGCTCACTAATGTTTCCAACCGTTACGAATGTTTTGAATTCACCAGTCTGTGGTCATGTCATGACGTGTGTGATTTCAAAACGCATATTTTTGAGGTTCCGTAGTCCTACAAGGAAGAAGGAACCCGTATAATTTCACCATGTCCGTCAGTTTGTCTACCTGTCTGTCCATCCGTCTGCGGCTTAGCTTAAAAACTGCAAGTGCTTCCTAGACATAGAGCGGAAATGTTTTTTTCACTTCTCATGCTCGTAAAGTTCGTATTTATGCTGGATCTAGGCGACATAAAATGACTTTTTATGGTCTAGTGCGTAAAGTAAAATCTTGGTCTAAGACTAAGGTAATCAGGTGTCTGTACAGCCACTAATAATAGTAGATTGTTGCACCAAGCAGAAAGTTATTTATTACTGCACCGAGTGCCGATTTGGAGCCCGAGCGTTAGCGAGGGCTTTTAAAAGCACGAGGGCAATATAAATTACTTAATGCGAGGTGCATAATCTGCTTTTGTTTCAATTATTACAGGAATAGTAGACGAAAAAAAACTCATGCTAAACCATTAATAGGAAAGAAATGTCACGCGCACTCGATGATTCCATTTTTGTAAGTTTACATTCGCACTCTCAAAAAATGTCCACGGAAAATTCACAAGGTTCCCGCCAATTTGTTTTTTTTTTTAATTTCTTACTTTTTTTTGCCAGAGTTAGTATATATAGCAGATATTTTTACCCACGATCTGTCAAATTTCGGATGGGAGCCAGGTTGGCCAACCAAACACACAAAGTTTTTTTTAAATATACGGCTACTTACTATTTTTGGTAGGATTGGTAGCAACATTTTTTTGTACGCAATCTGTCAAATTTCGTAAGACCGTAGGGTTGACCAACCTAACACTAGATTTTTTTCCACTATGCAGGCTAATTTTATAGCAAAAATACTTGTTACCTCGGTCGTGCAATTAAAAAAAATCTAAAACAATGCAGTAAAGGATTTTCATACATTTTTTCTGCTCTAGAGCAGAAAAGTCCCGCTTTGTGCTGCGTATTTAGTGCGGGTTATGATGAAATTAAAGTTTCTATATATATTTTTATTAGTATGATTCAAAACCTCTCTACTTACCGGAGACTTTTGATCATTGTCTGGCATTCTTAACTTTCTGGTGACTTTTTAAAGATGTAATGGCGACTGTACGTATCATTTTTGAGTAAAGGTTTTAAATGTGATTATTATATTTGTGTCTTAATCATCGGATTATATACTGAGTTGAGCGGCAAAAAAGTTGCTCCAAAAATGTATGTCGGTTCTTATTTTAACTGATCATTACTTAGCTGAATAATGTTTTTGCTAAGATTAGAACTGTGACCAGTAAAGTAAGTTAGGTTAGAACTGCGACCACAACAGTCAGAACCGAACTTATGCTAGACGTATAATGTTAGACGAAAAATAATTATGTCAGTCAAACAATATATGAAATAAATTTATACAAAATGAAAATTAGGTCAATAAAATTTTAAGTGACCTAATTAGGCAAAACAAAATTATGTAAAGTAGGTATACGTTTACTTACGTATCTAGATATAAAAGGTTAAATAAAAGCTTTTGAAAAACACAAATATTTATTTTGTAAAAATATACGTAAAATTACTGACACTTGAGGTATCCCATTTTAGGCCTCTAGGTTGGCAACGCATCTGCAATACCCCTGGTGTTGCAGATGTTTATGGGCGGTGGTGATCTCTTGCCATCAGGAGACCCACTTGCTCGTTTGCCATCCAGTCGAATAAAATAAAAAATACGTTAAGTAGATATTATATATACTACCTATTCAAAAGTTGTACCTTGTTTTGCCTTAACAACTTTACAATATACAATATTACTTAACCTGATGGCTAATTTTACCTCATTTTCATTTTAGTGAAAGTCATTTTGTATACAACGTATACCTCATCATCATCATCATCCCAGCCTATATACGTCCCACTGCTGGGCACAGGCCTCCTCTCAGAACAAGAGGGCTTGGGCCTAGAGGCCTAAAATGGGATACCTCAAGTGTCAGTAATTTTACGTATATTTTTACAAAATAAATATTTGTGTTTTTCAAAAGCTTTTATTTAACCTTTTATATCTAGATACGTAAGTAAAGTAAAGCACAATAAACAGTAAAATCAATAGATTAGCTTATTTTCAGTTATAGCTAAGTTAGTTTATATTATTTGTATAATTGACGAAAAAATATCAAAGTGATTTGGAAATTAAGTTTGGCTTTTTAAAAAATCTTTGGTTTGGTTGGTCTATTTCCCCACACAGATCACCTACTAAGATTGAATGGATTGTACCTACCTAATGTTATACGGTCGCATGTGTTCAGGAGTTGCCGCCCCTGCCGAGCTGGTGGAGCGAGGGCGCGCGCGGCGGCGGCGGCGGCGCAGACGTGCAGGTTGTGTACTTGCCCGCGCTACTGCCGCGGGAGGCGCAACTGGCCTCGGACCGGCCCGACGACGTGCCGCTGCCCTACAGCTTCGATGCCTTCGGTCGGTGAGTCGCTTCTACATTTAAACATAGCCTTAGAAGCACACAGAATTAATAATAAGAGAAAAAGAATAGTATATTATTGCAGAGGGCGGGAAAAGTCATTTCGCGGATGAGTATGGTTTACGAATATTATGAATATGAAATACAAATCCACGAAATTACATTCCTGCCAAGGCCTGTATACTTACTGCTTTTCTCCAAATATGCGAGGAAATAAAACGAAAACATTATATTTATTCGACACAATATGTTTATATAACAATCTACCTAGAATCTAAACAAAATTAACACTTTAATAGTAATAAAAATAAACCTTACTGATAAAAGATGCTGCGCTACGAGTTAGGAGTTTATGGTGTGCCCATTAGGATATTTTTGTCACCGCTTGTAGAACTCATTTTATTTTCGTATAAATAACACGGCAGAAAATCTTTGACAAAATGAAATTCACGTTCCCGCCTCAATTTCGATATTAAAGATTTGGGTCCGAATCGTATACTTGGTTCCTCATAAAATATAGTAATCAAAATAAATTAAAATAAAACTTATAAGATTAGTAAATATAAGTAAATATTATAAATTTTTACTTTTAGTTAAAGCGGCAATTCCTAAACGCACAACATTAAAAAAACATACCTTTGTTACAAAATATTTAGCAGTGCGAGAAGTCTAAATACACCTTATTATGATTTGGACACAATCATTATTGGCATTAGCTAAACGCAGAAAACAAAGTTTTTTTAAAATCTCGGTTTTTGTACGTGACTATTGAACAATTGGCTGGCTGTTTGGTGGATTTTCGGTCTTGGATGAAATTAAACTAAAAAAACCTGCACAATAATAAACACTTCCCGGACATGTCCGGGAAGTAATGACACTTTTTTTTTAATTTATTATCGCATCATCGCATATAACGATGGACTTCCCTGTTGAACATTTCCGAGCAAGTTAGAGAAATAGTTATTTGTTATGCAAGGCTGGAAAGTGACTGTTTGGCACGAGTCCTTATATTGAAACCTGAGCAAGCGAAGGATTCTACGATTGAACCACGAGCGAAGCGAGTGTTTCAAAAGAAGAATCCTGAGCGTAGTCGAGGGTTTCAAAGGCACGAGATGCTAAACAACTTTACAGCAGAGCGGAACACACAATTTTTCACCTCACGACAGCGAGAAAAATAGTAGGTAGATGAAAGAAAATAAATTGAACACTCTTATAAATCAGTTTCAGTTTCAGCTTATGCTAGTGGCTTTTTCTAAATCTCAGAATTCTCGTCCCACGGAAATATGTCAAAATACATTCATGTTCTTGTCTCTATAAAAAGAGGGAATTTCGAAGTCCAAGTAAAAGTTCAGCTTCAACACTATCATACTTAACATAAAGATGATTCTAAAGCAATTTTGTGGCCAGATACGAGGTTGTGAAAGGAAAACGGTTGATATGTATTTTCAAGAGGGCACCCGTTCACGATAACGTTCGAATTTCAAAAACTCTTTCCAGCCAAGAGGATAAAAAGCGACTTTCCACGCAGATTTCGAAGGATAAAGAAAGCTTTTTCGAGCTAGTGAGGTGAAAATGTTATTTTGTGTTTCCTTCCACTATGGATGTGGCCACCAGGGCTTGTTAACGTTACCAACTTCACACTATAAGTAACGTTACATAACAATAAAATCATATAAATATCCAGTACCTACCGGTATTAAAATATAACGTTAATTGATGTCTGAACATTATAGTATCGTTACCCAATTAACGTTACTTTTACCGGTAAATTCTTAGATAATATATTTACTAAGAAGATCTAAGAGCCATATCTACATTATACCTCTTTGGTCATATGCGATCAAGGCTTTTCTTTTCGTCTTACTATTAGTTCTTTGCAGAAGTCCCTATAAGTGGTGTTCCGTAGAGTGTATCTAATCTACCTGCGTGACTAGTGGCGCAAGGAGTAAAGTACCTGTAGGGCTGATGGTGGAAGATGAACGGTATACTTCCAACGCTGGTGGTGCATGGTACTGGGCGCCGTACAGCTTTGATAGCGGTTGAATACTTGCTCTACCTGTTCAACTACCAGAGTGTCACCACAGTTAGCTGAGTAGACCTCCAGGGGTGGAGGCTGAACCTGGCTGATGATGGTCCATGTTGCACAGTATAGTTACAGGCACTGCTGTCGAGGGAGGGAGGCTCAATGAATAGCTTTCTTTCGTAAATTCAACTTATTTAGATACATATATAACAAAAGTTTAATTTACTGTAACATTTCAGGGCGTCTTTCGCACTCCTAACTAGCAAACACTTGCTTTTCTAACGCTATGAACAGTCAAGGTTATAAATATTTGCACGTTTCGAAGACGTCAAAAATATCTAGACACTTTTATGCCACTAACCATAAGGTCGATTACATCGCCGTATTACATTATATTTGACGCTATGGCTGTATCGTATCTATAGCTGTGGGCTGTAGTATCTATGCCCTCGATTGAATACTATGGCACTTTAAAGTCTTGTTTGTTATTAAAACAGTTTTTTGTTCCCTTACGGAAACTAGGCGAATATGACGTTGTGTATTTGTTAGCTATAAATAGTCAAAAGAGAAGATTAATTATGTCTATGTACATATCTTTATCGCAATGACACACGCACATGAAGACGCATTAATAAGCATTAATATGACGTGAGTGTGATAGCATGCTAATGCGTCAATCAATCGCTTAGTAGGAATTGCTCTTCTCATTGAAAATGACTGACAAAACAAAATTATATTTTCACTTCTCATGCTCTTAAAATGTTACTTTAGTCTTTGCATATCGGGACTAAAGGTCCTTTTTATTCTCTAGGGATTAAAGTTTTTTTTTAATTTACGTTGGAAACCCCTAAACAGCCAACACGGTATTTGTGAATGTAGGATTCTTAGGGCGTAGAAATAACCTCAAAATGCCCACTGTGCAAAAATAATGATTACGAATATTAATCTATTCAATTATATTAAGGATTAATTCATTTTATTATGCATAGTCCAATTAGTTTTAAAATAGTTTTCAATTTTTAAACTGTTGGCTAAATATGCAAGTATTTAAAACGTCACTTCATAAACAATAAAAGAAAAGAAAAACCGCGGATTCATTTTTTTTTCCTATTTGAATTTTGAACAGATAGCCTGTCCATTAGTCAAGCGTACGTTTTTAAAAAGTTATATTGTAATTATGAACAGAACATTGTTTTTTTTCCTCGCATTCAAAGTGAAAAGTAGAGTGTTTAACGTGAGACTAAACAACCATAATGTCACTCGAACTATAGCCACCCACGCTCCTGCTCGAGTGGCTAAACATCTCGTCTTATTAGTATGATTGCCGATTGATTCCCTGGAAAAGACAAAAGTAGGGTAGTTTTTACTCCGGAAAATCGCATAGCTACCGCGAAATAATGATAAACGAATTTTCAGCAGACGAAGTCACGGGAAAAGCCAGTCATAAATATCGAAAATACAAACTGAGACATGGATGCACAAACAGAAAAAGAGACCAGCGCTGGAATCGAACCAGGTCCTCAGCAATCCGTGCTGCGTGCTTTAACCCTACACCACCGCTGGACAGGAATTTAGACACGAATTTTTCCTACGCATACATATCTCAGGTTGCTTATTTCTACTACGCTAAATGCAGCAGCACTAGCACATCTATGTTTTTCGCCCTCAACGAAGACGTCACATTCTATCGGAACAACCGCTCACAGACAAGAGATGTCGCTACTAAGCTATCAAATTATGATTGGTTATTTGGAGTCTTTTTGTATTTTTTATTTCAACTCAAATTTGTTACTTTTACGGTATCCCGTGAACCATATCGAAAATACAAACTGAGACATGGATGCACAGAAAAACCAGAAAAAGAGACCACGCTGGGAATCGAACCCAGGTCCTCAGCAATCCGTGCTGCGTGCTTTAACCCCTACACCACCGCTGGACAGGAATTTAGACACGAATTTTTTCCTACGCATACATATCTCAGGTTGCTTATTTCTACGGGATACCGTAAAAGTAACAAATTTGGAGTTGAAATAAAAAATACAAAAAGACTCCAAATAACCAATCATAATTTGATAGCTTTGTAGCGACATCTCTTGTCTGGGTGAGCGGTGGTTCCATAGAATGGACGTCTCTCGTTAGGGCGAAAAACATAGATGTCGCTAGTGCTGTGCATAAGTAGCGTAGTAGAAATAAGCAACCTGAGATATGTATGCGTAGGAAAATCGTGTCTAATTCCTGTCCAGCGTGTGTAGGGGTTAAAGCCGCAGCACGGATTGCTGAGGACCTGGGTTCGATTCCAGCGCTGGTCTCTTTCTCTGTGCATCATGTCTCAGTTTGTATTTTCGATATGGTTTCACGGGATACCCGTAAAAGTAACAATTTGGAGTTGAAATTAATTACAAAAAGACTCCAAATACACCAATCAGTAATAAATAAATAAATAAAGATAGACAATTAAACTAATGTATTCCACTCGAACAGTGACGTGATTGTTTAGGCGGATGTATTGTCCCAGTTAGAAGTTGTGGTCTGTATTTGTTTGGATCCATTTTGGATACAATGCGCTAACCAGCGAAATCGGCGGGAAACCACAAATGTTTATTGAGAAACGCGTGCCTGACCGTAGTTTACATACAGGTTATTTTGTCGTAAACAAACAATGCAGATGTTTTAATTTTATTTCCATATTTAATTTTACTTCACTAAATTAAATATACACATTACAAGGGAACAAAGCTAAGCTCGTTTTTGTCATCGGAACCTCACGCACACAGCGCCTCAAGTGTGAATTCATACGCACTCTCGTTGCGTTTGCTCGGATAAATTTTCACTAAATTTGAAGTGGATATCTTCAAGATCATTTAATATTTTTCTCAAATGACCGTAAAATTGACATTATTCTTTACATATCACAGTGAAGTGCATAGGTCTGGTAAAATTAAAAAGTTAAAAAGATTGCAGCATTAGATCTGTGGCGCGAAAGCTCGACAAGAATGAATAGCGCGTGTTGTAACATTCACATTTTTTTTTTAAAAAGCCGTGGAAATGTTGGCACAATTCGTATTACAGCCAAGTCTAATGGCCATGTCAGATATTTTGTTTGTCCGGACTTTTTCTATTGGGTCTGAAATAGCTTATATGTTTTCGGTGGAAAATACACCTGCAGTTTTTTTTAAAAAAATGGCAAGCATAACAAATTTTTTGGAATAAAATTAAATTTAAATGTGGTTTTGAAAAAGTTTATTCTATTTCAGAATTATTCACCATTTTTGAGAAAAGCTTTATATTTAGTCTCGCTGGAATAGCAATTGCTGGCTTTAATTAGTAAGGACTCGCAGAGGTCCGTTTAATACTCAAACTCAGTAGCAATTGCCTACTTCCAGGCCACGAAAATCTACTATTATCTAATGCATATCATAACTTACCTATTATTTGTTCAGAAACGACTATCAAATCTTTATTTAGAACCTGGTATATGCGGGTGCATCTTAATGTTCACATTAAAGTACAGTGCCAACTTAATGTTTACATTAAAGTACGGTATTTTTTTTTGATGGCGCCTGGCAGGAGTGGTTTCAGAAGCAAACAGAAAAAGGGCATGCAAAAAAAATTTATATTAAAAATTTTAATATAGTTTCGGTGAATATTGACAAGCTTTTCTTTTTACCTGTTTGATTTTTTATTTACTGTATTTTTTTTGTTTTTGGGTAAATCTTACAAGCTAATTTGACCCATTTCCAACGTACTGAAACTCGAAACTCTAAGTTCATCGTACCGCACTCTCATCTCGTATTAAACTAAGTGTGGAGGGACAAAACGACACGAATCCGATTCGTAGTAAAACAGAGGTCCGCGATTGACATAGTTACTTATGTATTTGGACAACCTACAATAATCGGGCATCTTGGTGGTCCTACGAGGATCGTCTTTGCAGGCGGAATTCCTATAGGAATAGTTCACGACAGAATTTGGTACAGATATGTAGTTTAGTGACAAAACGTACAGTCAACAAAAAGTTCCGTCGCAAAAAAGCTTGAGCCAAATGAATATTCAACTTTTTCAAAAATATTTATATTTGCAAAATTAGGTTAATGACTATCGTTCGTTTCTTAATGCACTGTTGCGTGAGGTTTTATATTTCGCAAAGTCTGCTAGTCAAAATAGTTTAGTAAATCATATTTTTAACCTTAAAAACCATAAACTATAGCATGGAAGTTGCATAGTCCCCGTTTTGTTCATTCAAAAGGTTTTTTTTTTTTTAATGTCAAAACATTGACATTTATTGCCCCGGACGCATTTTTCCATAATAAGTAGATATTGCAAAAATTAAAATTTTCTAATTATTGATAACCCGCTGGAAAACTATGAGATTTGACATTTCGGAGACCTCACGCTACACTAGCGCCTCTAGTGGTGAATTCATACGCGATAGCTCTCGTTGCGTTTTGGGTGGAAAAAAAGTGGATATCTTCAACCGATCGAGCCCCGCATAATATGTTTTTCTCAAAAATGACCGTAAAAGTTGACATTATTCTTTACATATCAGAAGGTGAAGTGCATAGTTTATGGTCAGCGAAAAATTAAAAAGTTAAAAAGATTGCAGGCGCGCATTAGTAATCTGTGAGGCGCGCTAGCTCGACAAGAATGAATCAGCGCTTTTTAAATCATTTGGCCAAAATTACAGCCATAAAATTAGTTTTCTAACAGCCAAATCTATGCGTTATTCAGAATTTTGGAACAAAGTTTTTCTATTTGGGCTGAAATAGCATAATGTTTTGTATAAAATGCATTATTGTAATGTGCTCTAAGTTTTTAATTTTTTACTAACATTAAATTTGATAAAGAAAAATTACTAAACAGCAACACCATTATCTAAAAGCATTTCATAACTCGAATGAATGCAATGCGACGATTCGATGCCTACGATTGCAAGCCGTAATGCTATGCATGCGAATGACTTCCAGGCCATGCAAGCTGCAATCGGTGCCAAACTTTAAAGTTCAGCGGTAAATGGTATTAAGCTGGTGCATGCGTGCAATCTTATGAAAGTACAGTGCAACTTAATGTTTACATTAAAGTATCGGTAATACTTTTTTTAAGCAATGCATATGTACATATTGTAGAAAACCTTGACATGCGTAGATAATAATATTATTCAAAGTCAATGCAAAGTCAATGCAATGATTGAATTATGATATAATGGATGGATGAAAATATTATCCTCACATATGTTTGAGAAAAATTATGTAAGCCTCGCCAGAACAGGCATTGCTAACTCGTATCGGCTTATTAAACTCGCCTTCTACTCGAACTAAAACCTCACTCATACTTCATGCCTCTCATAATGCACCATTATTAAGTAATATAAATTTGATGACAATGCAATATCATTATACAGAGGTTAATCTGATGATAAAGCTAGAGGGACCATAGGAACTCTGTGATAAACGACACGACTGCATCGAGTTTGGACTTGTTTGATTCGTCTTGACGAGTACTTTCAGTACGACGAATACTGTCAGCAAAAAAAACTTATATTAGAAGAATTTTAAGAAAAACTTTCACTGAACTGTTTACAGAACCCTTCATGTACGAGTCCGACTCGTACTTGACCGATTTTTTATTTTACTAATTACTTATAGAATTGAGCTTTTGCCTGTGTGTGACTTCATCTGCCAAGAACTCCATCCCGCAGGAACTAATTTGCGGGGACAAAAAGCATCTATCCTATAAGTGTCAAACCAGCTTAGGTAACAGACAGATGGACAGAGTTACTTTCGTATTTATACTTAGGGGCTGTTTCACCATCCATTGATTAGTGTTAACTGACGGTTAAGTGTGATGCCGTCTCCGTCTATTCGAACAAAACAAATAGAGACGGCATCAATGGATGGTGAAACAGCCCCTTAATATTAGTAGGGATATTTTGTGTAAAGTTAAGTACGGCTATCATCTTCCTCTCTTTGTTTTTCTAGCAACTCTCATCTCATTCATAGTTTACCTATTCTTACGTTGGCTCGGTGTCGAACGATTCCGATTAGTGACGTAATCGTTCGTATCAGAAAAAAGACAAACTTATTTATAGTAGGTCTACGAACAAATTAAGCTTTTTCAAGCAAAATGATACTGGCCGATGGTAATGCAGCAAAAAAACATAAAAGCTGGCAGCGCTTGATGAAAAACAAAAAAAAAATGAACATCGCTCTTCGCGTGACTCTTGGTGTTATTTAAATGGTTAATTTTTGTTATAATAAAAAAGTAATTGCCATAAAGTTTATAGTTTGCATTGTTCGTAAGTATTCGTTCGTAAGTTCGTTAGTGCTTGGCGTTTGAAGTAAAACAAAGGTAGGTTTGATAAGTATAAAACGATATCAGGATGTTATAATATTTGTCCTTTAAGGTGTAACAACATAATCGGGTGTTTTTGCTATAAGTAACCTATTGTATTACGGTAACTTATCGTGCAGCGACATATGAGAAGAGAAGCTGTTGTTTACGGACTTGATGAATTAGTTCCTTAACTAATGAACCGAGTGTCACGTAATTGCCTAAATGCTTTCTACTTAATGGTTAATACGATGCTTACTAAGTACCAGTTCTCTTCACCAGCTTTTTGCCATTTTGTTATGCAACATAACGGTATTTTAAGACGGGGTAATAACATCCAATCTTTTTAGGATTCCGGAGCCAAAATGGCAAAAACGGAACCCTTATAGTTTTGCCTTGTCTGTCTGTCTGTCTGTCCGTCCGTCCGTGGTGCTCAGGGACTATCAATGCTAGAAAGCTGTAATTTTGCACGGATATATATGTTAACTATGCCGACAAAATGGTACAATAAAAAACTAAAAATAATTTTTTTGTGGTCCCTCATAAAGGTAAAGTGGGGGTGTTTTTTTTTTCTCATCCAACCCTATAGTGTGGAGTATCGTTGGATAGGTCTTTTAAAACCATTAGGGGTTTGCTAAAATGATTTTTCGATTCATTGATATTTTTGCGAAATATTCAACTTTAAAGTACAATTTTTTTATTAAAATCGAGCGTCCCCCCCCCTCTAAAATCTAAATCGGTGGGTGGAAAATTTTGAAAAAATTCAGGATGGTAGTAAGTATATCAAACTTTCAAGGAAAACTATAACGGCTAAGATTTGCTTGAGAATTATTAGCAGATTTACTCCTAAATAGCAGCCTAAGGTATAAAATATACCTAAACTTAGAAGATTCCGTATAAAATACGAAATCATTAGAAAAATATTACTTAATTTTTTCGTAATGGCTACGGAACCCTATTTTGGGCATGTCCGACACGCTCTTGGCCGGTTTTTTAGGGTTCCGGAGCCAAAATGGCAAAAACGGAATTATAGTTTCGCCATGTCTGTCTGTCTGTCTGTCTCAACAACACTCACTGGATCGAATCAACAACACATTTATCTATATGATTTCAATATTTATTTTTCATTTGAAAAATCTTCGTCAAAATCTGACGTTATTTCTTGATTGAAACATTGTGTATAATCTGTAGTAGCATCCACCACATCTATGAGTCTACTAGCGTAGAGATGGTGGAAAATTTGACATTTTAAAAATCGATTAATGAGCGTTTTTTATAAACTTTCCTTAAAATTAAAAAATAGTTACTGTTTTTATAATTGAATAAACAGTCTTTGCAATGAATTGTCTTAGTATTGTAAATAATAAAATAGTCAAAAATACTTTGATCTACTTATAAAATTTATAAATTAATCGATTTACTGAACAGATTAATTCGTTTTCAATAGGTTTTAGGTTTTCACATCATTGAATGTCTGTGGTCGGATAAATGGCGTCTTTGTTTACACTTTTCATAAATTGGATCGAAATTCAATATAGAGTCATTCACGATGACGCGTGCCGTGGTTCTTACATCACGCGTCTCACATTGCAAGGTAAATGGAAGCTTTTAAAATGTGTTTTTTTTTTCACTTATGATTCACACAGTCAACTATAACAACGAAAAAATGTGCAGAATTTATAAACATAGTTTACAGAGATTTTGACCAGGTTCGATTCCCGGTTGTGTATGAGAGTTAAATAAAAAAAAAATTTTTAATTAAATCTAAAATCGAAGCTCTATGGTTCCTAAGAACAGATTTCGCTCTCTCATAGTTTCTGATTTCACCTTACTGACGCATTTGGATTTATCATCCTGTATAATCAATCATTAGTAGGTACTTAAATAAACAACAGGTGATAAGTAAGTAAATAATATTCATGATATGATAATCATGATACCTCCAGGAACATCCTGTGAACATGTACACATTGGCCTTCTCAAGCTAACAAATTCGTTTAAAGCACTGGTTCAGTGGTCCGCAAGAGCTATAATTAAGTTCGCGAAGATTGTAGAAAATAGGTATGGGTAGGTAGACAGTTTAGTTTGCATCAATAAGATTTTTCAAAATTATGTTTTGAGTTACACACTCTACTATTAAAAAACTATTTATGCTATGTACTTACTTAATACATGTTTTTGTTTAGATTATTTTTAACCTTGTCCTGGTCAAAAAACCGGCCAAGTGCGAGTCGGACTCGCGCACCGAGGGTTCCGTAACTACAAACCTGTAATTAAAATTATTAAAAATATTTTTATTATATGATGTAACTAAAAATTTACTGTTTTCGCAATTTTTCCTTTATCTGTCTGTACTTACTATAAGACGTTGCTTCGTACTAAATTTCAAGATTCTGAGTTCACGGTAAGTACCCTATAGGTTTTGATTCCCATGCGAGTTTCGAAAATTTGCGGCATAAACGGCTGTATCTTTTGATTGCGTTGCGTTGGCTTAGAAGTTTGATTTTTTCACAGCTCCAAGGGACAGTAGACCTGAGTTTTTGATATAAATTTCAGCTTGATACCTCCACGCGTTCCTGAGAAAAAGGGTCTTGACAGACGGACGGACGGACGGACAACAAAGTGATCCTATAAGGGTTTCGTTTTTTCATTTCGAGGTACGGAACCCTAAAAAGGGGTTGAAGTTGAGTTACCTTAAGGGAAGACACATAGGTACATACATGTATGTGTTTAGGTACCTATCTATTTGTTTTTGTAGGTACCTATTTTAGTTATCGTCGTCCCAGCCTATAGAAGTCCCACTGCTGGGCACAGGCCTCCTCTCAGAACAAGAGGGCTTGGGCCATAGTTCCCACGCGGGCCCAGTGCGGATTGGGAACTTCACACGCACCATTGAATTTCTTCGCAGGTTCGTGCAGGTTTCCTCACGATGTTTTCCTTCACCGCAAAGCTCGTGGTAAATTTCAAATGTAATTCCGCACATGAATTTCGAAAAACTCAGAGGTGCGAGCCGGGGTTTGAACCCACGACTCTCTGTTTGAGAGGCGATAGGTCAAACCACTAGGCCACCACGTCTTACACGTATTTTAGTTATATACTTATTTTTTATGTGGTGCCTTAATATGAGATGGAGCCGTGCAGTCGGGAATAATTCAATAACGACAACTCGGAAGGAGAACCCAGCTGTCTGGGTCCCGAATTCACACCGGCTAAAAACTCGGCTGCACGTCCCCAACTCCCTGGAGCTAATAGCGGGGGTCAAAACAGGTTGGGACCCACAGGTTTAAAGGATGGATTAACAGTGCACAAATTGCAGGAGCTTTGAGCTGCAGCTGGTCCCGAACCGGCGGCTGTTGGCGCGCGGCTTCGGCGTGTGGTCCGAAAGCGGGCACGACGCGCCGCTGTCTGCCGTCGACGCCACTTGCCACTTCCAGCACGCTGGCCCGGACGCCGTCGCGGCCTTCTCCGCATGCAAGGACCATGCGCTCGTAAGTCGGTTTGATTTTGGTTTTTACTTTATTTTACTTTTTTATTTTGTACTGATGATGTTTTTACAGATTTTTCAAGTCAACTCTTTAGTTTGGAGGGGGGAGGACACTTGCCTATAGCAAAATTAACACTTTAAAGTCTAATATTCTGCAAACGGATCCTTAAATCGAAATAAAATATTTTTCATCACTTTTGCTCGTCTTTCATCACACTTGCTCGTCAATGACGTTATTCCATGCCTGTAGGTATAATAAAGGACAATGGCCTCAATCGTTCCCGCGGGAATTTTGGATTTACGTAGGTATAGTTTTCCTCCCCAAGGGAGTTATGACTTTAGTTTTAAAAAGTTAGTAGGTAGGTACGTCATTTCAGAGGTTTCAAGTCAGTCAACGTTTTATTTGCATCTTTAAAACTTACCTATAACCTAATTTTGCACCATAAAAATTTGCCACGCTTCATGAAACTTCATTATTTTTATATTTTTAATTTATATCAAATTGTTTTGCAATAATTTTAGTAAGTATTTTTTTAACATGTTGGAATAAAATATTACTAGGTACTTATACTAAATTAACTTAGGCTAATTTTGAGGGAAATCAGCATAGTCTCCGCGGGATAGGGATAAGCGAATTCTTCGCAGATGAAGTCGCGGGCAACAGCTAGGTAGTGCATAATTATGCTTCACTTTTTAGCTGTCTTTTTTAGCGGCGTTTTTTTTCGGGTGTTTTTATTTTTATTTTTGCTGGCTTTTTTTATGTCGGGGTTTTTTAAAATGTTTATCCCAGGTCGTCCTTTACTCATAATATACGTAATAATAGGTATAAACAACAACTTAACTCCTATCCACTTTTTCATACTAGTTTCATGGACAATTGGGTACTTACATATGTTGGGGCACCGACTGTTGACATTGACCGATGAATGTTCTTTCGCTTAGTAAGTATTAAAATAGTTATGTGCCTCCATATATACAATTTCAGCACGGCCTGATAGTGGTGGACAACTCAACGTATGAGGTCCGTCCGCTGTCGGCAGGTGTGGGGCGCGCGGAGGAGGGCGGTCGCACGGCGCACGTGATCCGTCGCGCGCCGCCGCCGCCCGCGCCGCGCGACGACGCGCGCCCGCTGCGCCCGCGCCCGCGGCGCACGCGCACCCCGCGCGCGCACTACCACCACAAACCCGAACCGTCGAGCTACACCATTGAAATAGCACTCTTCCTAGATGAAGCCGCCTACAAGATTTTTTACCCGTACTTTAATTACAAAGAGACTGATCTGAGAGATATGCTGTTGGCTTATATTAATGGAGTAAGTTAGTTGTTGCAGTACCTTCTTCTTCAGTTAAGTAGCTCCACCTTACTTAATCAATTCTCCAGTTTGATTTAACTTTGACTCATGAACCCTACATCATTTTAGTAGTTATGTTGAACAAATTTACACAACTATCTACCGAACTCTGTAACTATGACACGGAAAATATTTTTGGTCCTTCCAATTTATAAATGTTAATGGTCTCTTCTCTAGTCAGTGTTCAGATGCAATATTAATAAATATAGGTCAACAATTTTGAGCACATTTTAATAGACATATTAATAAACTTTAAATATTCCATCCTGGGAACTTTGCACTTCATTTTCCAGGTACAAGCGTTGTATCAGCATTGGACCTTGGGCACCCGTATCCAGCTGTCCCTGGTGAGACTGACGTTACTCCGCACTCAGCCGCAGACGCTGCCCGCACACGCCGAGCGAGGAAGACTGCTCGACTCCTTCTGTGCATATCAGCGCTCGCTCAACGTGGAAGATGACAATGATCCTGAGCACTGGGACATGGCGTTGCTGTTGTCAGGGTATGTACCAGCGCTCTACCCTCGGCACCTTATCCAGCTATCCGTAGAGCCGCTGATAGATACTGCTACGCATGAGAGAAATAACATTCATGAATGATGCCAGGCACCTTCATAATGAAGGACCAAAACTGTGCATTTCACTCTGTAGACAAACGGTTACATCAGTTCTAACGTCGCTGGTTTACAAGACCATTGCAGTATTAAAGCTCTCTGCTATAATTGATCATGAGTTATTACAATGTACCTACGTGAATTATATTCCAGGTTAGACTTCTATTCAGAAGAGGGTGGTCGGCGCAACGGCGTGACGATGGGTCTAGCACCGGTGGGCGGCGTATGTCTCCCGGCGCACGCCTGCGTGGTGGCAGAGTTCGGCGCACAGGACCTGCTGGGCCGACCCTACCCCTCCGCAGGGTTCACCTCCGTCTATATACTCGCGCACGAGATCGGACACAAGTAAGAAACTCCGACGACCTCAGGATGGGTATGGCGCTTATACAAAATACAAAAAATACAAAATCGTTATTTCACAGAAAACAGAATTTACAACAGTATACTGTTAGTCCTACTGCAGTAGGACTATATTATCCGTCACTAACTAAACTAGGCTGAGCGTGTAACTTGGCCAGCTGCGATTGCGGTTGACAGTAAAAATTTAACAAATGAGGAGACAATATTACTTATAAAACGAACATAACATTATTGGTTTGTTATAGTTATTTTTTTATCTTAAGTTTATTTGTGTATGTATAGATAAGTGGTTTATTTATTATATTTTTGTATCGTTCCGTGAGTCACAGACGGGTCTGGCAGAAAATCAGCGCTGCAGGCGTTTAACGCTTCAGCATAATGCTATGATATGTATGCATAGGAAAAATTCGTGTCTAGATTCCTGGCCAGCGGTGGTGTAGGGGTTAAAGCACGCAGCACGGATTGCTGAGGACCTGGGTTCGATTCCCAGCGCTGGTCTCCTTTTCTGGTTTTTCTGTGCATCCATGTCTCAGTTTGTATTTTCGATATGGTTTCACGGGATACCCGTAAAAGTAACACATTTGGAGTTGAAATAAAAAATACAAAAAGACTCCAAAAAACCAATCATAATATTGTATTTACTATTTTCATGTCTTTTTATGTAATTTTTTTTTTTTAATTTTATTTGTGTTAATTTTGCTGTATATGTGTGTCTTCTGTGTTAGTGAATAAATGTCTTCTTTCTTTCTTTCTTCCTTTCTAAAATAAAACATGTACTTAGTGTATGTGTGTGTGTGTGTGGGTAATGAGCGGCGTAGTCTTTTCAGCTCACGCGTGTGAAGGAAATTCCAGAGTTCGCTAAGCAGAACTACCGTAAACTCAGGTTTCTATAGTCCGAAGCGTTCATCAATAGTCCAAACGGACTTTTTAGCATTTCGAACAATTACAGAACTGCTAACGATAAGGAGGTTTATCGTGCGTTTATATTGGATTAGGCTGCGATGAACTTCCTAGATGACGTTAGCAGTTCCGTAATTGTTCGAAATATTAAAAATTCTGTTTGGGCTATTGATGAACGCTAGGACTATATAAAACTGAGTTTACGGTAGCTAAGCCAGTCCTATCTTTTCGCTGACTTTATCTCCGTCTACATATGTTCGTGTCAAAAAAAGGCAAGGATGCGGTAAAAAAATTATCAATGAGATGATTCAGTTGAATTTTGGCATACTTAAGTATGATAGTCCGGTGATGATAATTTGGGAGAGAAATTCTAGTAGTCCGGCTAGGAGCGACGCCGCTGGATGAAACTCTTCAACGGTTACAATAATGACATCAACTTGAGATTTGGTAAGATATGTAGTTTGGATGAAAATCCAGTACAGTCAACAAAAGTACAGTTAGCAAACTATTAAAATGATTTTTTGACATAAACTTATTATAAACATTGATTTTCAGCTTGGGGATGCACCACGACGGCACAGGCAACTCGTGCGCGCGCGACGGCTACATCATGTCGCCGTCGCGCGGGACCAGCGGCGAGGCGGCCTGGTCGCCGTGCAGCGCGCGCGTCGTCGCCGACTTGCAGTAAGATCATGCTTGCTTGTATTATTGCAGCCAGGGGTATCCACTTCACATTGTAAATTGCATCCTTAATTACGAAATAGACCATTATACAATATATTATTGGCAATAATCGATATATGTAAAGTGTTTGCTTACCTACTGAAAACTAAAAGTTTTCTGCTTTTGATACATTATGCGTTTATGATATAAAATATTTTGATTTACGCCGTAATATTTCTTTAACTCCTTATAAAAATATTAGCAAAGTTTGTCAGTTTCACTTTTCAATGCAACGCCTGCTTAATGCTCATATTATTATGTTAAGTTTATATTTGTAGGTAGGTACTATTATTAATTCACTTGTTGGTATTGCCACATTTCTTTATTACCCTTAAGCCCAGTTTAGACCTGCAAGAAAAATCGTGCAAGTTGCATTATGTTGCGGTACTTGATTGACTACTTCAAACTCATTGTGTTTACGGCCTCGCAATGTATTGCAACTTGCACGATTTTTCTTACTTGTCTAAACCCAGCTTTAGATACAGCAGATAGCTCGTTATTTTTCAACAGTTCAATTGCATATCAAGGGTAAAAGTGGCCTGCCAACTACGAGTACAATACTTTTCTGTTTTTTTTACAAGCCGCACAGTCACGACTATTTCAGTGCAAGGCTATGTTGAATTAATGTGGACCAAGTGCGTGACCCTTGCAGGTGGGCAACGTGTCTGCTGGACGGCGAGCCGGATGCGCTGGACACGCCGGACGCGCTGCGTCACGAGCGCTACGGTGGCGCACCCGGCCGGGTGTGGGGTGCCAAGAAGCAATGCGAGGTAAGGGGCCAGGGGGCAAGTGTATGTCCCTTATAGGTGGGCGACGTGCCTGCTGGACGGCGAGCCGGACGCGCTGGAGCGCTGGACACACCGGACGCGCTGAGTCACGAGCGCTACGGCGGCGCACCCGGCCGGGTGTGGGGCTGGGGGGGAGGGGCCAAGTACGTCTCTGCTGGACGGCAAGCTGGACGTGCCCGGCTCGCCGGACACGTTCCGCTATGTTCTAATTATTGTGTGATAGAATAACAAAACCTCCAATCATTTAAACACATCATCGGACTGCAGTACTTCCGCTGGCGTTCGTGTCGTCATAGTGTGTTGTATGTTTTTATATGTTTTAGTTTTTAAATGGGTCCCACTGAAAAACAGCGTTGCGGCTTGCCGTATCATGTTTCTCTCTCTCTCTCTCTCTCTCTCTCTCTCTCTCTCTCAGTCAGTACAGTACAGTCAAGGGCAAAGATATCGACACGGCCAAAGTTACAAAAATATGTATATACACGACTTTATGCACTTAACATTAAGGCCGTGTATACATATTTTTGCAACTTTGGCCGTGTCGATATCTTTGCCCTTGACTGTACAGTCGAACAGTGAGTATTGTTTCAAAGTGACTGAAAATCTGATTTACAGTTAATTGAAATAAGTAAATATACATTAGAATAAATAATCAATCAATGTAATAAACACAAAATTTTGATCCAAGGAAACTATATCACATGCGTAAAAGCCGCGTCCTTCTAGGTTAAGCCATTTCTGTGATTAGCGTGAACAAACGTACTACAGAAAAACCGACAAAAAGACAATATTAATTCTAAAACTCCTTATTTTGGAGTCCACTACGCTAGATACTTCTAGTCTATTATTTATTATGTGCTAGTACTAACAGTTTTTTGCAAATATTTTCAATGTACACTAACTTATTACTATACCGGGTGTGGCTGGTAACAGCAGGGCTACTACGAAACTCGAAACTCGAACTTCGTATCGTACCGTCCCTCTCGTTCTCGTATTAAATAGTATAAGTGTCAGAGGGACCGCACGACACGAACTTCGAGTTTCGAGTTTCGTAGTAGCCCTGTAGGAGAAAATAATGAGGGTTTTCACAGAGGCGAATTATCGCTAGATGGCGTTGGTATCGTGAGGTCCGTTTCACGTTTGCTCGTGATTGGTTAAATAACTAAATGAGCCAATCGTGAGCAAACGTCAAACGGACCTCACGATACTAACGCCATCTAGTGATATTTTACCTCAGTCAAAACCCTCATTAAAACATAGATCGTACTCGTCAGACTGGAACTACTGGAAGATATTCAGCTACTTTTAAAAACAGCGGAACCTTTAGATTTCCCCTTTTTCATGCAAATTAAATAGTGCTATCAATGTAGGACCATCCTAGACCCCAATTGACGTCGCCGGTCACCCTACAAACATTAAACATTTTGGTTTACATTGCTTCTTCGAATAAACTTTAAAGTGTAATAGAAAAAATAAAAAAAACCGGCTTAGTGCGAGTCGGACTCGTGCACGAAGGGTTCCGTACCATTATCTATACAACATTAGGTATTAGCAAAAAAATACGTTTGTTGTACGGGAGCCCCCTTTAAATATTTATTTTATTTTAATTTAAATATGTATTTTTAAAGTGAATATACGACTAAATATTCTATGAATATTTCAAGCGTCTACCTGTTTCCCTTATTAATATCGAGCAAAAATAGCAAAAAATCACGTTCGTTGTATGGGAGCCCCCCTTATATATTTATTTTATTCTGTTTAAAACGGAACCCTTATAGGATCACTTTGTTGTCCGTCCGTCTGTCCGTCTGTTAAGACCCTTTTTCTCAGGAACGCGTAAAGGTATCAAGCTGTAATTTATATCAAATACTCAGGTCTACTGTCCCTTGGAGCTGTGAAAAAAATCAAACTTCTAAGCCAACGCAGTCAAAAGATACAGACGTTTATCCTGCAAATTTTCGACACTCGCAAGGGAATCAAAACCTACAAGGTACCTACTTCCCGTGAACTCAGAATCTTGAAATTTGGTACAAAAGCAACGTCTTATAGCACAAATAAAGGAAAAATTGCGAAAAGCATACATTTTTAGTTACATCATATAATAAAAATATTTGTACGGATCCCTCTGTGCACGAGTCCGACTCACACTTGGCCGGTTTTTTTAATATTTCGCACCTCTATTGCAACAACGAAGTAAATGCTTTTTTTTTCTTTTTTTTCAAATAATGACTGATGCGAAACGCGTTTTTTATTTACGTCGTTGTTGCAATAGATGTGCGATTTGTTGTTACAGCGGAAACAAAAATACATAATCTGAAAATTTCAACTGTCTAGCTATCACGGTTCATGAGATACAGCCTGGTGACAGGCGGACAGACTGACGGACGGTTAGCGGAGTCTTAGTAATAGGGTTCCGATTACCCCTTGGGTACGGAACCCTAAAAACTACTTAAAATTTTTAAAAGTCTGAACTAATATCGTTAATTTTGAGGAGTAGGTACGATCTATGTTTCAATTATTGCTCCTGTTACAGGCCACACCATATTTATAAAAGATATAGGTAGATTAGAGTTGCGTCTTTAAATGATTGTTTTATGGCGTCAACTACGTTATTGGTATTGTTTCCAGATCCTGCTGCGCGACGTGGACGCGGCGGCATCCCCCGCGGGCCCGGCGGCCGCGCACTGCGCGCAGCTGGCGTGCCGCTCGCCGCACCGCGCCGGCTTCTACTACGCCGGGCCCGCGCTGCCCGGCACGCCCTGCGGACCGACCATGGTCAGGCGCAACTTTCACATCACTTCTCACTTAACTAACCCTTATTCTATGACTATTTTCTCTATGGGGGTAGGAGTAGGACCTTGTGTGTTGTTCAGTAAACTGTAACTTAACTTGTGGGGCGACTATAAAAAATAATTTCACAATGAAATTATTTATTTTTATTCGTTTTTGCAACTATAATTACTTAGTTTCAATTAAAAATAATTTCAAAATTAACTTAGGTATTTATTTTTTATTTTAGTCATTCATTATAAATCGTCTTTTACTAAAACTAAAAGATGACGTTTTAAAATTGTTGAAAATCACTTTATATGGATTTATATTTAGATATCATAGTAATTGTAAAATCATCACATCTATCGAGTTTAACAATGCCACCCCATTTTACTTCTTTGGATCGCTACCAACATTAACTTAACGTTACTACTTAAGTGCTGCTCTGTGTTCTGTTGTGCACAGTACCTACACATCAAGCATTTTATATACAAAAAAAGAAAGGATTCGGTAAAGAAAATTGCAAATGACCGTTCCAAAGCACATTGTAGATTTTTGTTAATACCACATAGCTCGGCTTGGTGTGATATGGTGAGCACGCATCAGCATCACGGGTCGTTGAAGAACCAGGCTCGATTCTTAGAACCCAGCTTTGTTTTACTAGTTTTTTTTTTTCGATGAGATCTACATAGTTGCGGTATATCATGATGCGGTATGTAATAAAATTCGTTTTGCATACTTCCAGTGGTGTCAAGGCGGCGAGTGCGTGTCGTCGGGCGGCGCGGACGCGGCGCCGGCGCCCGCGGCCGCCGCTACGGCCAACAGCAGCAGCGCCGACGACGCAACGCCTGCGTCCAACGATAGCGCCAATAATGGGTAGCTTTACCAATGTCATTTAGTCTTGGCAACCTAGTGGTTTGACCTATGGCCTTTTAACCAGACGTTCGTAGGTTCGAGCCCGGGCTCTCCTCTAACATGCGCCTGGTGAGAGCTCTATTGTGGCCTAGACAAGCGTTATACTCTGAAATTAATCCAAAATGATCGAATGAATGAAATCTCTCTCTTTCAGGATCTATATGGGCTTAATCGGGTTGGGCCTTGAAGCGTTTCAAGCGCCGTATCCCGTGTGTTACGAAAATCTTCTTATAATATATCCGTCAATAAAAGTCCCAATTACCACCAACATGCGGGGTGTTGTGTGGTCGCAGAATTGCAGTTAAAGAAAGAAAGAAAATCAGTTCGTTTTTGTTCATAGATGAAGTTCCGTCTGTTTTTAAACGACTTCAAAACTGTGAAGCATCTTAACTTAATACGGTTGTAGTTCTTTTATATATTTTTTTATAAACTCATTTGGATTTTTTCGTTTAGGTGTGTCTACCTGTGACATTGTATCTCAAACGGATGGAACGATTTCAATGTGTTTTTTTTTTAATTAAAGCTAGTTTTCTGAGCTATATTTGATAAAAATCGGTTCAGCCGTTTTCGAAATATTGAAGTTTGAAATGACAATGTCAGGGGGTTTTCAACTTTTCTTTTGGTTAGGTTATTTCTTGGACAACCGTATAGCCCAGTGGTTAGAGCACCTAACTACGAAGCTTGAGGTCCCGAGTTCGATCCACGGTCGGGCCAGATATTTTTATAAGATAAGATAAGATAATCCTTTATTACTTAAACTGTGTACATTTGGTCTTAAAAGTAAATTTAGTTTCAACAGTTGCCCTTCCTTTTCGCGCATTAGAAATAATACGAGTAGGTAGGTACTTGTTCTTGAGTCTTGAGTGTTTAACATGTATTTAGGTATCTATTTTTCACCTCAGCAGCTCAAACAGGCAGGGTTTGCTAATAAAAAGCAGTGAGAAAAATCGCATTTTGTTAACTTTTTAATTCTAGACAGTGCTGGGTATAGTAGGTAGGTACTTACGATCACTGAATTCACTTCAACACGAAAAAGCGAGAGATAGGATCAAATGTGTTGATTACAATCTTAAATTAAATTTATAGTAAGTATTAAAAATATATCGATAATAAATTACATGAAAACGAAATATTTTCAAAATGCCAAAATTTTCCCGCTCTTATACAACCTCGTTGCACGAAAGCAGCTGCTCTTGTTTTTTTTTTAATAAAAACGTTCCGCAGACTGCCTACCTCTTAGGGTTGGAATAAATATTTGTCAAACTGAATGAGTTTGTAACTAATATTTCTGTTTATTTAATAGAAATCCTAATAAAAGCATATTTAAAGGTTTAATAACATTTATAATAAAATTTACGTTTATTGTTCAACCTTTTTAATGACCCAAAGATGAGGCTTTTAGAAGTATCAAAAAAGATGAAAATAAATATGACTTTTGATCATTGTTTGGCATTCTTAACTTTTTGGTGACTTTTTAAAGATGTAATGGCGACTGTACGCTCAGATAGTAGGTACTGCTTAGTTTGGGACTATGTCAATGAGGGTTTTCACATGGATATCGCTGATGGCGTTAATATCGTGAGGTCCGTTTGAGGTTTGCTTGTGATTGGTTAAAAAACTAAATGAGCGAATCGCAAGCAAACGTCAAAAGTCAAATGAACCTCGCGATACTAACTCCATCTAACAGTATTTCGCCTGTGTGAAAACCTTCATTGGTGTAAATTTTCCCATATATATACAATAAATATATGTATATATGTGTAAATTTTTCCATAATTAATTTTTTTTTTGTGTAAATTTTTTTTTAATGAACTTGTTGGTCGGGCAGGGTGGCGAGCGGAGAGGGCGGCTGGGGCGCGTGGCGCTCGGGCTCGTGCCGCTCGGGCTGCACGCTGCGCGCGCGCGGCTTCCGCGAGCGGCGCCGCGCGTGCGCCGCCAGCGCCTGCGCCGGCGTCTCCTACGACGTCGTGCTCTGTAACGACGCCAAGGTATTTCCTATGACATCGGTAAACGCTCATTCTGGTGTCAGTTCAGTCCATCGTTCTAGTTTTCTGTCAATCACAAAATACTCGTAGATTGACGAATATTACTGAATACATTTTATTTTTATCAGTCCGGACCAACAATCCGTCAGTACTTGAAGATTAAATAAAAATGATCTCGTCATTCTTACAGAATGATGGACTTAACTGACGACAGACGTAACGTCTAACCGATGTCTACAGGGTTAAATTTCAGGCAGCCTAACCTAACCTCACCTGCTGCTAGGTGTGAGTGTGAGTGTAGGTCAGCGTAGGTGCAGTAGGAGGCGGGTAATTACGTGTGTGTGCGACGACGAGATATGATATGATGTGATTTCCCAAAGTCTGATCATTTTCAACCACTTTTAACAATATATAGTGCGCTGAGTAATACTGACAAGTCATGTGAAAACCCTCGTTTGGTTTTCCTTACCTTTATTTGTGTAGGTTGACGTTACAATAATGTTCCTTAGGTTTTGTTGATTCACATTGCAACAGTCTTATGCGTTTTAGTTACTGTAGAGCACTGTTTATATATGAGACGAATTAAAAGGCCAAAATTAATGTTGAACACGTATTTTTTATTTGAATCTGACATTATTTTCGGTGTTGCCATGCAACACAGTTGGTGATCATACAGACTAACGCGAAGAGTCTCCTTAACACGTATGGCTCAAGGTTCTTAATATGTACCCTGTATGTTGAAGATATGGGTATTATCCAGGTGTGCGGCAAGAAGAAGCGCGTGGGCGCGGGCGAGCTGGCGGGGCGGCGCTGCGCGGAGTTCGCGGCGCGGCTGCCCGCGCTGGACGCGCGCGGCGGCGGCCTGCAGGCGCCACACGACCCTAGTAAGATTAACAATCAATCAATTTATTATGAACAGTTTAGGTAAAGTACATAGCTTTTCAATAATTGCACTTTGATTAAGTCTCACTACCCTATTATTATTTGAACAATCATGTATGTATTATTTTTTTACATGCATTATTTAAAAAATTACGAACGTTTAAAGGCAGGATTTCGGAAAATTTGAGAAATAACATTAAAAAAATCATATCTACAAAACCGTGACGTGACCCTTAGGAGGGCAAAAAGATAGTAAATAACCCCAAAAATATCCCAAAAAAATTTGACGCTCCATGTGCCGAACAACAACTAAAAATCAATCGAATAAATGTGCTGAACGTAGGTACTCTAGCATAAGGTAAACCTACTTTCCCCTCGACGTGTCTACTACCCTCTCTGAACTGGCTCGGAAGTCTCGGGTAAAATGGCTCGTTTTAGCCTCTTGTTATAGGTACAATCTATACTGAGTAATTGTTATGTTCTGTAGCTCGCATGTGGATGGGTTGCGCGGTGTTCTGCCGGCGCGCGGCGGGCGGCGGCTTCTACGCGCCGCGCGTGGAGCTCAACGACGCCGGGCTAGACCCCTACTTCCCGGACGGCACCTGGTGCCACCACGACGGCGCGCAGGACTACTACTGTCTGCAGCATCACTGCCTGCCGGAGGTTAGACGTCACGCCGCTAAACGGCTATCATGCCATGATCGTAATAAGAACGTGTCAGACGGAGTGTCAAACGGAATGTCAAACGCAAGTCAAACGCGTATATGAATATGACACGCGACGGCGACGGTTGGTTACGAAACGTGCTTTTGGGCATCGTCTAACACCTACTTTTCGATACAAGAAAATATTTTTTCATCACACTTGCTCGTAAACAGTGTCAAAACATGAAGGCTACCTTGATTGCAACCCCCCAAATAAAACCCTCGATCTTAATGTGCTTGTCATGAAACCCGTGGGCGGTAAATGAGTCATTGCTCGTACAAATTTTGTTGTCATGAAGCCCAAGGTCGGTAAATGAGTCGGTGCCCGTACTGATGGTGCTGCGCGCGCTGCTGTACATGGTGTAGCAGCAGTACCACATGCACACGCGGCTCAGGCACATGCTGAGGGAGGGGTAGGGCATGCAGCGCTGCCAAGAGCGCAGCCGAAGGTATCGCCAATATTTGGAACAATTATATATTTTCTTTGAAATATAAAATTTTACTCGCAAATGTGATGAAAAATATTTTTCATCACACTTGCTCGTAAACAGTGTCGTAACATGCAGGCTACCTTGCTTGCAACCCCCCAAATAAAACCCTCGACCTTAATGTGCTTGTCATAAAACCCGTGGTCGGTAAATGAGTCATTGCCCGTACTAATTTTGCTGTCATGAAGCCAAAGGTCGGTAAATGAGTTTGTTACTGAATGGCGTGCTGCTCGTGCTGGCGTGCGGGAGGGCGGCGTGGAGCTGGCGCTGCCAAGGGCGTAGTCAGCGGTATCGGCAATTTTTGACAAAATATTAGTTTTTATTTTACAAATATACAATTTCACTCGCAAATGTGATGAAAAACATTGTATGTCGCACGGGCGGTACTATAATTACGAACATCGACTCATTAAAGCCCTCAGTCTTCGACTTCGGGCTTCTAATAGACTCTCGTTCGTAATTTCTTATTTACCGCCCTTAAGACACAATGTACTAGTATGTCGCACGGGCGGTACTAGAATTACGAACATCGACTCATTAAAGCCCTCAGTCTTCGACTATTTATTTACAAGGTCAAAATTTAAAATCAGGTGAAGATTTATTCACTACTTCATAATAAGTAGGTACGCGCCGTTTTTTTTTTCGGCGCATGGCAAAAGTCTAAAGCGCTATTCAGCCTCAGACAGGGCGACAGCCAAAGAGAATGAGAATTTAAAATTGTTTTTTATTCATAATACTTGCACCTAGTGCTTACATTTTGGTGATATGTTTTTATTAACTTGTAATGTAATGTAACTAATTAATGTTTGTAACTATTAATGTTTGTTCAGGTGGAATAAAATAATTTAAATAAAATATTAAATATTTCAACTTAAATTTGAAGTGAATATCTTCAACCGATTGAGCTGAAATTTTGCATGCATGTATAAATCCGATGACAATGCAATATTATTATGACGTAGAGCTGATCTGATGATGAAGTTAGATGATTAGATGTTGGCCATAGGAACTCTGTAATAAAACGACACGACCGAATCGATTTTGGTCTCATTTGATTCGTTTTGACGACTACCTACTTTGGTAAACAGGGGCAAAAAGTACCGTAAACAAAAAAGTTTGTATTAGGTTTTTTTTACAAAAAATTATTACTGTACTATTTGTTTTTAAAACATTTTACGGAGGTGCGGAACCCTTCATGCGCGAGTCGCTCGCACTGGCACTTGACCGATTTTTTATTTACTTTTAAAAATGCCATCAGATTCTGGTACACCTATATATCAAACTTATATACAAGGAAAACTATAACGGTTAAGTTTTCTGGAGAATTAATTATTAGTAGTTTTACAGTAAATAGCAGCCTAAGATATAAAATGTACCTAAACTTGGAAAATTCCGTACAAAATACGAAATCCTTGGAAAAATATTACTTAATTTTTTTCGTAATGGCTACGGAACCCTATTTTGGGCGTGTTCGTCTTTATCTTAACGTTGTTTCGATTATAATGTAAAGCGGACAAAATGCTTTCCATTTCAACATGTTCTGTTTTGTATTGTTTGAAATGTCTACAAATAATGTACAAAGTACCTAAATGACCAACCAATAGGTTGTGACTAATACTGCCGCATGTTTAACACCGCGTCTGACAATAACAATACCGCGTCATCTCACGTGCTCTCTCAAACCAATAGAACCCTAGCATTTAGTACTAGGTGTGGAGGAATGATAATCATTGTCAGCAGTTTGCTCAACTTCGACCATGTGCGCCTAAGCGTCTATTTTGCTGGCGTGTAATTTTCCGGTGAAAAGCTACCCTATATCTCTCCTAGGGTTTCAAACTAGTTTTCAAACTATCTCCATACCAAATTTAATCTAAATTGAATCAGCGGTTTAAACGTGAAAAGGTAACAGACAAAGAGCTAGAATTATAGCATTTATAATATTAGTTAGGATAACCCTCTTAGTACCGCCGCGGTAACGAGACATAGATAATAATACGGCGGCTCTATTTTTCCGGAGAAAAACTTAACCTGTCATATTGGGGTTCTGAACTAATTCTATGCAAAAGATCAAATCGAAAATCGTTCACCTGACACGGCTTAAAAAAAGACAAATTCACCGACACACTTTCGCATTTATACTTACTTAATGAGGCGATGGCATGTCCGAACTATCTGTATACATTCCTTGTTGCTAAGCAAACAGCTACTAGTTCCGTTACATATTACAAAATTGAGAAAAACTAAGAATAAAAAATCGATCAAGTGCGAGTGCGAGCGACTCTCGCATGAAGGGCCTTCCTACAGAGGCACCTTCATACAATGTTTTAAAAACAAATAGTTCAGTAATAATCTTTTGTAGAAAATTCTAATACAAGCTTTTTTGCTGACGGTACTTTTGCCCCTGGTTACCAAAGTAGGTGGTTGGCAAGACGAATCAAATGAGACCAAAATCGATGCAGTCGTGTCGTTTTATTACAGAGTTCCTATGGCCAACATATAACTTCATCATCAGATCAGCTCTACGTCATAATAATATTGCATTGTCATCGGATTTATACATGCATGCAAAATTTCAGCTCAATCGGTTGAAGATATCCACTTCAAATTTAAGTTAAAATATTAATTCCACCCGAATAAACATAACTAGTTACATTACATTACAAGTTAATAAAAACATATCGCCAAAATGTAAGCACTAGGTGCAAGTATTTTGAATAAAGAACAATTTTAAATTATCATCCTCTTCGGCTGTCGCCCTGTCGGAGGCTGAATAGCGCTTCAGACTCTTGCCATGCGCCGTAGCAGAAAAAAAAATTAGCTGTCAGTTTGGTTCATTCGCGGGCAATTCAGTGGACTTCGTATGTTGTGTAATTTTATTTATTTAATTTATAATAAGAAGCTCGACTAGTGTGAATAAATTTTAAACTGTATTATAAACCATTTAAATAGTACTTACTATGATACTTACTTACTTAATACTTAGTATGATTTTTTTAGTGTAAAATACAATAGGTAAACATAGTGATTATACAGTGTGAATTTGGCGAGCGCTTTATCAAAGTTGGCTTCATTGAGGTTCGTGGTTAATAAATTGCTTTATTAATTTTGCACAAAAACGAATAAACCACACAATCAGACAGTCACTATATTATATTATCGAAGCTTTTATAAAACATAATTAAAATCGCAAACTTAAAAGGTAAATATTCAGGCGAAATAGCTAGCCGTTGCTAGGCGACTCGGTCGCCTTAGCAACGGCTAATAAAGTCTAGCTACCAAAAAATGCTGAAAAAAACACGTTTATTGTATGACGACCCCCTTTAATTTGTAACTTTACTTTATTTTTAATTTTTGTTGTTATAGCGCCCACAGTAATACATAATCTGTGAAAATTTCAGGTGTCTAACTTTTACGGCTTAGGTAAGAGATAGAGCCCTGTGACAGACGGACAGACAGACAGACAGCGGAGTCTCAGTAATAGGGTCCCCTTGGCACCCTTTGGGTACGGAACCCTAAAAAGTGTGTAAAAAATATTGTGATATGTGGAAGAAGCAGCTTATCAGCTATCAAACGAACCAACATCGAGCACCATCAGTCTCCGTGTTGTTTGTCTGTCAGCCGCTGCTATCCGTGCGTCATCCTTTATGATATTTGCCATGATCATGTTAAATTGTCCACTAATTTACAAAGCTAATTTGTCATGATTTTATCTAAGCGCTTCAAAATATGCCGTAACTCCGTCATGTACTTGGCATTATCCTGACGTGTGACGTCGCTGTTTACTTTTGATTATGCGACTAATAAACACAAACAGTGTCCAATTTAACGATCATAACTTCTTTTTAATCACACAAGATATACTTAATTTGGGTAGATGAGTTTTCCTACGCTACAAAGTCATATTCCACTATAGGATCTTTAGTGTAAAATCATTGTGTGATTTACGTTTAACATGTGTGCAAAATGATTGATAAGTAAGTATATACTATTGTGGGTGTTTAGAAAAACGGAAGTACGCAAGGGCATCTAAGGATCAAGTTTATTGTGGTTTGATCAAGGCTCGTGTAGCCGCGAGCTGGTTGTTAGTACTGCTGGTAATTACTTGCATACTTACATACTTCCCATCACATAAAGTTACGTATAACAAATTCAGTTTAACTTCTACATATCCTTGTTACGTATTCTAGCCTTACTATATAATCCTTCATTATTGATGCAGAAGTCTTGGAGCTTACTAACATCACTTAGGCCGTCTTGCAGGAAAAAATAAATCTAGATTTAGTAGTTAATCCAGGCTTAAGCTTGATAGTTCCATACAATTTGACACTACTAAACTGAGCTTAACGCTAACTCGAGATTTATGTGTTTACTGCAAGTGGGCCTAAACACTAAAACAACGTAAGACGAAAAACAACGTAAGAGCATAAGCGTTGTCGTTAATCCATCTGCATTAGAATTACGTAACTAGACAAAATAAACTATAGAGACGTCTATGATGACTTTTTGCACCTACTTTATTTAGATACTAGCTGTTGCCCGCGGCTTCGCCCCCGTTGTATTTTTTCTGTATTTTCTTCCATAAAAACCTTCTCCTGATAGTAAAGAACACAGCAAAAAAAGAATTAGCGAAATCAGACCAGTCGTTCCCGAGTTTTGCGCCTAGCAACACATTTTACGATTCATTTTTATTAATTTAGATATTATTTTTAAGACGACCCTTTTTCTCAGGAACGCGCGGAGGGAGATATCACGCTGAAATTAACGTTAAATAAGTACTCAATTAGTGAAAAAATCAAACTTCAAACACAATGACGGTAGTTTTTATAGCACAAACAATAAGAAGAGTCTGAAAATCTTCCTATCGTCTGCCTTTGTCAAAAACTGTTTAAAATGACTTTACACTGCGTACCTACCACGGACTTCGTTTTGTGCAACTCAAACTGATTTGATTCTAAGTTCGATGTTTTATTCCAACAGAATTTCAAGATGACTACTCAATTCCACATTTGGGAGCTTCCGAGTGAGGACATAGACGGGCCGTTCAACGCGAGAGCCCGCGAATCACCAGAAGACACGGGTCTCGAGAGCTATCTCTCACTCAGCGCCGACGGCGTGCCTCTCACGCGCTCGGCCTTCCCGCCGCAGCTCCCGGAGGAACCTGAGACCAACTGGGAAGTCATCGATTACATCGACCTACCGACAAAGAATGACACTCTAAAATCATGACACACGCCACGCTTCAATGTTACGCGATAATAGCAACTAATTGGCGACTATTTTGCTCAGAGATAAGGCCCGATATCTTGCCCATGTAAGAAATAAGTTAGTTTTCGTTGTAAAGTTTTATTAAGGGAAACTGATTTCACAACTTTAATAGGTAGTGGGATGGGATGTGGTTGCATTTATTAGTTCATAAGGTTTTCAGTATTAGTAATTTAAGATTATTTTTAAGATAAGTAGGACTTTTACTTAAGTACTTATTTAATAATTTTCACTCGAATGCTAGTCTCTTTCCCTTACTTTTTATACAAATCATTTAATAGCTTAATAGTAGAAGTAGTGAGTAATGTTTTGTCATCGTATTTTTTTTATTAAAAGTTCGTATTTATATGTTGTTTTTTCAACTAGCTTACAGAATTTTACTGAAGGTAATTGAGACTGTTGGGAGCGTGGACTGTAAGAAAAATACGAACTTATCCGACAAAATACAATGGAATAACATTATTCACTTGATCTGTACGTTGAAAATCGAAGTAGGCGCCACTAAGCGTAAGTACACTTGCATTTGATAGGGACCCAGATTGATCCAGTTATTTCAGGGGGCTACTACGAAATTCTAAAAACGACTACGTAACGTACCGTCCCTCTCACTCTCGTATTAAATAATATTAGCGTCAGCGGGACGGCAAGGTACAAAGTTCGAATTATGCACTTCGTAGTACAGGGTCTTTTGTATACTACCCTGGAAAAATCTATCATTCACAATTATGCAGGGAACCCTATTTCAACTAAATCAACTGTTGTGTACTTTTATTAGTAGCTAATTAATTAGACCTTTTTACCAGAATAATATTTAAGTGATAATTGTTTTGTTACCAATGAGAAGTACATTGAATGATTAAATTTAAATAAATCGGTTACCAGAGATTTCTTTCGTTTTATTTTTTGGTAACACTGTGTGGACTTGGTAAGCACGAATACACGTATACCCGCCCCTCTCTTTATAAATTAAACATTATTACGTACCTTTGTTTAAACTCAATGTGAATATTGATTAGGTAGGTGATTTAGAAAATAAATAATGTGTAGGTATACCTATGGCGAATCAATCGTGCAGTCAGTCATGCAAGGCATACAATATACTAAGGTTACCTTAAATATAAATATTAATGAATACCGAAAAGCTTTAATGTTTACATAAATCACTCAAACCAGATAACAAGACCGTGGTAAATGAGAACAAAAAACCGGCCAAGTGCGAGACGAGCCACTAAAATGTAGCAATAAGTAAATAAAATTATAAGTATTCATTAGAAAGTTTTGATCGACTAATACTCGTCAACTTGTAAATCCTACTAGACTACAACAGTTTTCCTTTTAAATTTATTACATATGCATCATACTTATTACAGATTTTTAGAACCAACGGTTTTTGAAAATCCTATCCAACGGTATGTCAGACTACTATGGGTTTAAACAAGGAAAAAAAACATCCTTACCTCACGTTAGGGGAGAATAGTTATTTGTGTCACAAGGGAGTAAAATGGTGTATTGACGGCAAGGGCGTACATTGAATCCAGAATATATAATATATTCATTAATATCATATATCATTGGACACGCCCAAGATGAAAATAATTTTGCTCCCGAGTGGCTCATACAACTTTTCACACCGAGCATTAAGAAACTTGAAAAAAAAACAAATTCTAAATATTATTAAAGACACCTAGCATAGAAAATGGCGTGACTTTACAATTATCAACTTAAAAAAAATGGCATTTGCAATAAAATACTTAGAAAAGCCTTGAACTGAAAAATTGCACTTTGCTCCCTCCTCGTCAGGGAGAAAAAGTTACTTTTCTGAAGGAGAGGTGTGAAAAAGTTATTTTCACTTCTCATACTCGTAAAGTTCGTGTTTATGCATAAAATAAAATCTTCGTCTAAGACCAACTTAAGACCAAGGTAATCAGGTGTCAACAAGCCACAAACAAAAAAGTTTCTGTATATTTTTTAAATAATTTTTAATTTATATAAAACTAAAAATCATTTAAATCAATCATAATAAATCAGTAAAATAAAAAAAAGAATTATTATAATAATGCACAAAAAAATAAAAAGTACATAGAAAGTGAATCATTGTTTCCACTGTTGCTATTTCATTTCCTCGCCATCGAAGTAAAAAGTAGATTGTAAAACTCGAGCAAACCCATTTTCCCCTCGACGTGGCTATCCACCCTCGCCGTACCGGCTCGGGTGGCTATATGAACGCCTCGGGTAAAATGGCTCGTTTTATGCTCTTGTTGTACAATCTACTATTTTTCTAAATTCTATTTCACAATTTTTGTCTGCTTGGTAAGCATTACTTACAGCTTGCTAGCACTAACGGTCAAACGGTCGGAAATGGCGACACTATGAGAGTTCCTTGTTAAAGGACAACGGAATCTTAAAAAAAAGGTAAAAGAGAGATGCTCGTGTATTAAATAGGGTCTCATATCGTCACCAGGACGTTGACCTATTGAACTTTAACATTCCCTTGAAACGGAACAAGAGACACCTTGTACCGCTTCGTTCACAAATATATGAATAAATAAATAAATAAACATAAAATTAAATAACTACTGCAAAGTTCACAATGTATTAAATAAGCCTCTGCTGTTTACCATGTCTGGTCTCTATTATTCGGTTAATCGCTTAGTTATTTACCTAAATGATCACATTAAAAGAAAGGGTGACTATATTTAACCACAAGTGAATACATGGATTCAAATGAAATATAATATACTTGATGATAAAACAATAAAGCTCTTCGATTTTCACAGCCCCATACATTATTCAAACTTAGAACTAACCTTCGCTTCCATTCATCTTACGGTGTTAATATGACTATTTCATTACAACCTTTATGAACCTTATTTCCTTCGCGTTCTAACACTTTCATTAATAAAAATCGGTGGTTCTCCTATTAGGCGCTGCCTCCCTAGTGATTCATATTGTAAAATTTACCTTAAATGCATGGGATTTGGCCATAATCACAAACAATTTAAAAGCGGATAGAGAAGAAGGTATCGTGCGTCTCATGGTCTAACTCTTACATATTGTTTAGAATCAACTTTTACGTTTCATTCTTCATTCATTATTCAGAGTCGTTCACCTGTCTCGCTCTTACTCTTACAAACTCTATTTCTTTCGCACTCTGGCGACTCCATTCAAGCTGCAATATTCTTCTTTTATCGTTCGGAACTGACAGCCATATGTCTGTCTCATTCTGACCTTCGCGAGCTCTATTTCTATCACACTCGAATGACTTAGTAAAACCGCGTAGTACTCCTGTTAGGTGATGCGTTCCTGGTGATTTATACTGTGAAAGATCCGGCTGGAAGCGCGGACATGGAGGCATATAGGGCCCGGGAAAGTTGTAGTTCAAGTACTTGTATACTCCTTATGACTCCTGTTATCCTGGTAGTTAGTGAGGTAGGAAATCCAGCTAGGTGCTTAGCTCGAGGAGAGCGTTAAGCATAAGGAGATTGAGTTATATATGTGACGTCGTGAAATGTAGGAATATATGTAAACGCCGGGATCGCGAGAGAAACCGTTGACTTTGTAATAATTCTCACGGCAGGGGGCGTCGCTGTCGCATAGTATTACGCTATAGTATAAAGACTAGCTGTATGAAGAAGTGTAGAAATTAACTGTAACCCTTTAGGCGGTTCTGTCTCCCTGGTAGTCGAAGACACAGTTAGAGACACAGAAGCTTGAATTGTAGGAAACCCTTGGGCCACAGCTAGCTTGTAAATAGCTCGTGTGACAGGAAAAGCCATTACGGCCGTAGAATCCTTAGGTTTACGAAACACGGGAGGCATCGTTGTCTCTGGAGTAATAGGAAATATAACTGAAGTTCAAGTAGCTCGAAACTAGATGCTTAGAACGCCACGGCCTGTGTAATAGTCCGTACGCTAGGAGATGGCGGAGGAGGCTTAAGCGTTACTGGCTCTCGGAACACATAGTATGAGACGTCGATATAGTAGGGAACGTATATGTGCGCGTAGACACCGCTGCCTCGTAACAATTCGCAATAGTATTAAGTCTAGCTGTTTGCCAAAGTGTAGGAGTTGCCTGTAACCCCTTAAACGCTTCTGTCTCCCTGGTAGTTGAAAGCGCGGTTGTAGGCGCAAGGGCGCGAAGTGTAGAAAACTCTCGGGTCGCTACTGTCCCAGTAATAGCTTGTATGATAGGAAACGCAGTTGCTCTAGTAAAAGCTCGGAGTTTACGAAACGAATGAGACACCGTTGACTTTGAAAGAATAGGAAGTGTAGCTATTGGTTAAGTAGCTCGAAACGTGATGCTCTAAACGCCGCTATCTCCACAGTAGGACGAGCGCTAGGAAATGAAGGAATTTACTTAAGCTCTCCGGACGCCGGAAACGCATAGCACGAAACGCCGTTGACGCAGCAGTAGTATGTATAACAGGAAGTGTAGGTATACGCGCGGGAGGCGCTGCCGCACGGAACCGCGCAATAGTAGGAGTCTTAGCTGTGTACGTAAACGCCGGTATTACATAAAACCTCTTAAGCGGCTCTGTCTCCCTAGTAGTCTAAAACACAGGTATAGGCGCTGCAGTATGGATTGTGGGAAAACCTTGAACAGCAGCTGTAGTTGTAAACGCTTGTATGATAGGAATGCAGTTGTTCCAGTAAAAGCTCGAAGTTTACGAAACGCATGAGACACCGTTGTCTTTGAAAGAATAGGAAGTGTAGCTGATGGTTAAGTAGCTCGAAACGCGATACTCGAAACGCCGCTGTCTCTGCAGTAGGACGAGTGCTAGGAAATGAAGGAATTTACTTAAGCTCTCCGGACGCCGGAAACGCATAGCACGAAACGCCGTTGGCGCTGCAGTAGTATGTATAACAGGAAGTGTAGGTATACGCGCGGGAGGCGCTGCCGCACGGAATCGCGCAATGGTAGGAGTCTTAGCTGTGTACGTAAACACCGGTATTACATAAAACCTCTTAAGCGGCTCTGTCTCTTTAGTAACCTAAAACACAGGTGTAGGCGCAGTCGTATGAATTGTAGGAAATCCTTGAATAGCTACTGTAGTTGTAGACGCTTGGATGTTAGGAAGCGCAGTTGTAACCTTAGGAGCATAAAGCGCGCGAGATGCGCGAGACTTAGCTGAAGCGATATGCGGAAGGGCCCGAAATGCACGGAAACGAGGGAACGCAGGCGGCCGGAGGCGCAGCAATATTAAGAAAACCTCTTAACGGCGCTGGCGCCTTAGTAGCTGGGGAAACAGGAAGTGCTTATAGAGCAGGAAATGTAGGAGTGTTAGCAGTATTAGCAGGTGGGGTAGATGTAGTTATAGCAGGAATACACGCTGTCGCACGAAAAAACTATAAAAAGGGCTGCGGCTCGTAGGAACGGATAGTCAACTTTGGGTTCTTTCAAGTGCAGGTCGTTACGCTGCTGGGTAATTGATCTACATAGTAACTACGCGATTTTATTTGTATATAAGCTGGCGGGCTGGCAGTGTTAGGCCGATGTCGCTGGGGTTACCCACGCGTTTTGTTTCGGTCTTTTCGCTGTTAGTTCTCCAGGCTTCATTTTTGTGTTTGTGAATAGCTGGCGGGATGGTAGCGGAGCCGATGTCGCTAGGGGAGTACCCATGCGTTTTGTTTCGGTTCCTTTGCTATTAGCCCTCCAGTTTTCCTTATTCTGTGGGATCGGACCGTTTATATTCGCTTGAAAGTAGGGACTGTACGGGACGAGGTTCCCGGCCTCTAAACCTGATACCTAACGGTGATATACGAAAGTTTAGAGGTATAACGTCCTTCGGGACGGGACGGAATTGAGGAGAACGATTCCGCGTCTGACTATAGTCGCCAACTCTGGCGGTCAGGCTATCTTCTCCCCGGCGCGTACCCGGGCACCGTGTATCCGCAGTGTCGGTGCACGTGAGTTCGGTGGTGCTGGACCCCCCTTTATATATGTATATATTCGCACAATTATCTCTCCGCCCTACTCCACTCGCATCCCTGACTTCGGTCGCGGGTGGGGTTATTACACATGGCGTAGGATTAGGAATAGGTACACTAGAGGATGCCACCTCGATCCCTTAGTTAGTTAGCTAGCAGTTTTCCCTGTCATTCCGGAAAACTTTGAACATTACACACCACGCAATTAAAAATAAATGTGAGGTGCTCGCCATCTCTAGTTTTGGGACGTAAGTATTACATTTTAGCCTAGGGCCTAGGTAGATCGATACAAGGTTAGGTTTGTTAGGGCATCTAGGTACGTTGAATAGGTTTGTGGTAGGGAAGGTATTTACTAGGCGGTATTTCATAGGTTTATAGGGCGTAAAACCAAACTTCATGAGTTTGGTAGGTTTTACCACTTTTATTGTACTAGGAGACCAGAACTAGGCAAGGTCCGTTAGGTTTTGATCGTACGTCGTCTAGGTTAACACGCGTTCGGTTTATAGGGCGTTGTAGGGAACTAACGGTTATCATTAGAAATTCGCCGGTGAATGTATGATGCTGCTGCTGGGGACTCGCTTGGGGATCGTTGTCTGACTGAACTGGCCATTCGGTCGGATAGTGATTCCTAGGGAGAGTACCGCACGGTGCGCGATTTTGCCTAATCTTAAGATTAGAATTAAGTCTAGATTTAAGGAGCGCTTAGGGACATCTAATACGAAAATAGAAAATTAATGATAAAATAATCTATTAAAGTTTCTATGTCTGATGTTGACACAATTATGGATACCTACTGATAATTCCATTCAAAGAAAATTCTCGACATTTATGTGTTATATTTGGTCAAAGCTAGGCATGTAGCAAAGTTCTATTCTTGACAGGGGAACGCTATTCATGTACTGAGAGCCAGACTGAATTAATCATAAATGTATAAACTATCTGCTATCGACAGATTCTTACAAAACAATAATATAATTAATTGCAGTATTCTTAAAGTGAGTAACTCATATTGTGTTTAACTGTACAGACGGGAAGACCATTACCTCCATCCAATAGATATTAAGTTGGCTGGTATTCTATAGGTAGTGAATGAATACTACTTACCTGCAAATCTAACAATCTGCCTTTACTTGGTAAGATAAGAATACCCGATTTATTATCTACTAACCCGGTCTATAAACGGTGGGAGGTAAGGGGGGGTTTATACATATAATATATATATATTAACCCTTTCTACATTAACCTCAAGCTTATAATTAATCGTTGAAAGTGATGATGTAGATTATTTCTAAATAAATCCTATAATTCTTCATGAGTATTCAATCAATACAAATACAAGCTAAAGTAAGAATAAACCTAACACATAGTGCATTAATACATTATAGGAAAGGAAAATATATTTCATCTACAAACAACTGGCAAGCATTATTGCTGGTGATTATATACTTTACCTAGATACAACATTTGAGCTTGCATTTGAGTCTAGAATCCCACCGCTGTGGAACTAACATAGCTAAAAATTAGAATTGATAGGCAGATGAGATTTGCTGTATACTATTAACTAATTAACCACTTCATAACCACGCAATTACCAAAATTATCAACTCTCAAGTCTTGAGCAGTAGGCTCCTCTCTCTCAGGGTGATCATATAAGGCGATAGGTAGTGTTATTAAATTAAATACTGTACCACCAATCTTCACCTTTCACTAAAAGTACCGTATGGGTTACCTAGGACGGACACAACGAAGGGTCTATCATTTTATTTAGGCACTAGACAACCACTAGACGATCACATGGCCAATTCACATCATCGCGCTATCATATAGTAGGTTTCAGACATCTCAGTAGGACTCATAAGCTCTAGTTATATAGGTAGGCTGTATATAGGTAGGTCATAGCTTGAGCTTAGGAGCTTTTGATTTAATTACCAGTTAGCTTCAGGAGGTTGAACTTTAGGTCGAACTTTGGGCTTTTAGTTTTGAGCTGGTAGAGTAGGTTAGTTAGGATAGGCAAAAAAGTTTTTTATTGGAGGGGTTCGTTACACCCTCTTAATATAAGGAGATTGGCTGCCTTCAGTTGAAATAGATAAGGAATACGTATTATACATAAAAAGAAAAAAACAAATTAATCGTGTAATAAATTGCAGACATTGAGCCTGCAATCTAGAGAAAACATGTTATAAAAATGATAACTTTGTGATTAAAATAAGCAAATAAACGTGTAATTTTGAACGTAGGATTTCTTCCTTCCATTGCTATTCTGTTTTTGATATTATCACTAGCGTCTACCTACTAACCTAACCTAACTGATACACACATTTGATAAAATATATATTTTACCAGTACACATCCTACATACGTAGGTAAATAGAAAAAATAAACTATAAACCATAAATAATATAAATAAAAGATCAGATAAAAAAACATATCATAAAAGGACACACGAAGATCTTATTTATATACCTGTGGTCATGCAATAAACGATTTCATAACGAAAATAATAATTAAGCACCATGTAAGCAACCACTAGGTAATTTTTACCATACTGCGTGAAAAGGAGGGTTATTTTCTCTACCTCTCACTAACTCTACACATTTCTCTACCTCAACTACGCTTTTTAGGATTCCGGAGCCAAAATGGCAAAAACGGAACCCTTATAGTTTCGCCATGTCTGTCTGTCTGTCTGTCTGTCTGTCCGTCCGCGGCGTTGCTCAGGGACTATCAATGCTAGAAGCTGTAATTTTGCACGGATATATATGTAAACTATGCCGATAAAATGGTACAATAAAAAAATAAAAAAAAAATTAGGGTACCTCGCATAGACGTAAAGTGGGGGTAATTTTTTTTTCTCATCCAACCCTATAGTGTGCCGTACCATTGGATAGCTCTTTTAAAACCATTAGGGGTTTGCTACGACGATTTTTCGATTCAGTGATTTTTTTGCGAAATATTCAACTTAAAAGTGCAAATTTTAATGAAAATCGAGCGTCCCCCCCCCCATATTAAATATATTGACACGGATAACTCACGTCTTAAATCGAGTTTAGCTCGACATGTTTCGGGCTAATCCGTAACCCTTCGTCTTCGAAGCAACGCGACTCAGCGGCTGCTGCAACACGCGCACTGCGACTACCCGACGAAACTGACACCGGCACACAACTACCCCCGTTTTCATCATTTTCTTACCTCTAAAATCTAAGCCGGTGGGTGGAAATTAAAAAAAAAATCAGGATGGTAATAAGTATATCAAACTTTGAAGGAAATCTATAACGGCTAAGTTAAGTAATTATTAGTAGTTTAAGAGTAAATAGCAGCCTAAGGTGTAAAATATACCTAAACTTGGAAGAATATCCGTATAAAATACGAAATCCTTAGAAAAATATTACTTAATGTTTTCGTAATGGCTACGGAACTCTATTTTGCGCGTGTCCGACACGCTCTTGGCCGGTTTTTTTTTTAGGTAATAATGAGCTTCCTATAGGTAAGCAATCTAAGTAAATAATAAAGATGCACGAGGGGCCTTGAAATAAATTGAAAAAGCGTGCAATACTTAAATACTTACACCATATGAAATATATTAGCGTACCTACTTGAAATTGATTTTGTAAAGTATATAGACGTCTTGATGGTTAGCAGTCCTTACACAAGTATATACGTAAGTAATTTCATTTACACGTTTTACGTCAAATAGTAGATACATATTTGATTAAACTATTTAGTCGGAAAATCCTACATTTTATAGCGATCATTAAGTAACAGCAGTTACTACTAGATAACATCAATCATTATAATTAATCAGTAAAACGTATTTTCTTACATGCACTATCTTTAACTGTATACTCTAATATGTTGCATTTTGTCTTCAAAAAGGCCTGTGATATTTTTATAAGCAAAATAAATAGCTTATACTATATTAAATATACCTATTATTATATTAGTTTTCGTTTTCGTAATATTTAACAAGTTATATCTACGTCAAATCGAGAAAATATATCAGTGTATGTATCAGTCAGTGTGTGTGTGTAAGTCATATCTTTTATCAACAATAATTTAACTTTTCACAATTTGGCTAAATACCTATTTCCTAATTTATGAATGACCAAATACTTACTGTATTTGTATGTATCTATTATTAAAGTATTAGACATATTATTTTCGTAATTATATGTAGAGGACCTGAGTAGCAAGCAGTTAAATTTATAGAGTAAGATGTTAATTTCTCACTAAAATTATAATGTTGCTATCTTTAACTAACGAATCTCGTAAATTGACTTAATGTATCAGGACGCCATAGGTAACTTCTTGTTTTCACACTAGAACAGTGCGCTATGTAAGATTCCTCAAGTGTCTAGTCTGCGCAGGAGACTAAATCGTGAGCATTCGTCTTGCGCGGACGACTGTAGCATTGACAAAGAGCACATAAATCTCTCCGACCAAGAATTAAGTCCCACTTATCATTCTGCACATGTGATATAACCAACTTCATTAGAGAACAAGTGGCCGTATCTGATCACAATTACAGGATGGTTGGAATAAATTAGAGGTAAGTATATTAAAAGTTGAATAGAGTCGTTATAAGTCAACACTTTTCGAAACTTTAATATTAGGTATCTCTACGTATGATTTGTACGGCATATCCTTTATTTTATAAAGCAGCCCAACAGAAAACTTAGGTTCCTAATTCTTTATGCGATTACATTTATCTATGTATATATGTTCACAGTTGCTAGTAACTGGTGGATGCAAGTGGCGAGTTGTTTATTGCTCCTTTCTAAGGCGGAGGCCTTGTTCAACAGTGATGGATGTCTTCCAGCGGATGATGATGATGATTGCGACTGACTAAATACAATGTTGTTTGCTTAAAAAGGTAAGTTTAATTGAATTGATGAGCGCTAACTGTAGCTATGTATGGTTTATATGATGTTAACTATATGAGTTCTTAGAACTGATAGCCCTATTGTTATCGTGTACCTGCACCTAACATATCAAATTTAAATATTTAATCACCGACCAGCTACGAAAGGATCCTTTGGGTCTTTAATTAATTGGCTGTCCATGCATGTCGCAGTGCCAGATTAACTTTTCCTTATAGGAGATAAAAGGTAGTCGCTAAACAATATTAAACAATAGCCAGCAGTCGTGCAACCAAAACAGGAGGTTCGCCGAACGCTTGCCGAATATTGCCGATTGTTCAACTACTTGATTTTCATGAACACTTACATAGCGAAGTTATAATATAACGAAAAACTCATCTTATGATAATATAAGTACCTATAAGCTTTAAACAGTATACAGATTCCAATTTGTTTGTTTCCCTGAAGGCAACGACGGCCGTAATCCGTAACCGCTTTCGAGTTCCGATAAGTGGTTGATTGAGGAAAATAAATAAAAAACCTGCGGCGGGCCAAGCATCTGTGCACTCGCTTAGCGACTTAAGGTTGTCACACTCGTAACCGCTCGGCACCGGATCGGCGCCGCCTCAACTCGAGCCTTCCAGTATTCTTTGTAAGAAATTCCATACTGTAACACACATATCGGTATCGGAACAGCATCGCCTCGCCTCGACACAAGCTAGTAATCCGCAAGAGGCGTGCGGGCAACTCGCAGTCAATGAGCTTACGTCGGGCCGCCGCCGCGCTTGCGTCTCGCCGCCGGAACGGGGACGGTGCGCAGACCGCCATAGTTAACCCGGCGGTTACCCCGCCGACGACCCACCGCTTGTCTCTCTTACAGTTTCAATTCAATCGCGATGCCGCCTCGCTTTAAGCGCGCTCTCGCCCAGCCGTAAGCGCGATGTCACCTAGCCGTAGCCGCTGGGAGGTGCTGTCCCGATTCCGTTACGTGCTTGCGTATGGTTGACGCCTGGTTGACGGAGAGCAGATGAGGTGAGACGGCGCCGATCCGGTGCCGAACGGTTACGGGTGCGACAAGCTTTAAAGTGATAGCGAACAATAAGAATTCCCAGAACTTTTTAATGAAATAAGGCGGAAAATGAGTAAATGAGTCTCCCAATGGTAAATAAGAACCAACAACTATGGACACCTGTAGCACTAGAGGATTGCCCGAGCATTGCCAAATGCCAACGATAGGGCACAGTATCAGGCCCAAGTAATTTTACCGGCAGTATCTACACGTCGTAGCTCAGCAACGCAAGCGTTACTGCTTGGCGGCAGTACTAGCAAGGAAGATAGGGGTAGTTGCAAAAAACAACTGTATAAAAAAGTACCTACAACAAGCAAGCCAAAATAAACATGCCACATTATTTTGCGCGCATATATCGCAAAACCGATTTTGCAAAAAAAAATAAATCAATTAGTAGTAAATCAACAAAATAAAAGTAGTAAATCACTCAGTAACCTTAGTTCAGGCACACGTGTTACGTAGATTTTATCAAAAGATTGTATTTTTTATATTGTACCGCAAATTTTCTGAATAAATCAATATTATTATTATTTTATCATATTATTATTAGTGGCATGTTTATTTCTCTTCGCTCTTCATTGCGAACAAACAAAACATAATGTGAAAATATCACGTGTCATATGTTCAAAGATTTAAACTCTAGAAAATAAAGCTAAACTAATATTCGCAAATTGGAATTTTAAATTGGTGTTATAGATTTGAAGTTATCACCAGCATCCACAGATGTTCGTCAAGACTGCGCCTACGCAGCGCTGCTGAACTCATCGACACAGTTGGAGAGGAGCGGTACAGATCGGCCGTTACCCTTTGGCCTGAAAACGCACTAACACCGAAACCGAAACGCACTCAGTTTTCGAATTGGCGGCGCCGGCGACAGATTTAAATGTCGCAACTCTTCCGAAACATCATCATCATCATCATCCCAGCCTATATACGTCTCACTGCTGGGCACAGGCCTCCTCTCAGAACAAGAGGGCTTGGGCCGTAGTTCCCACGCGGGCCCAGTGTGGATTGGGAACTTCACACGCACCATTGAATTGCTTCGCAGGTTTGTGCAGGTTTCCTCACGATGTTTTCCTTCACCGCAAAGCTCGTGGTAAATTTCAAATGTAATTCCGCACATGAATTTCGAAAAACTCAGGGTTGCGAGCCGGGGTTTGAACCCACGACCCTCTGCTTGAGACGCGATAGGTCAAACCACTAGGCCACCACAGCTCAGTTCCGAAACATACTTCAACTAATTCATATAAGTATTTAAAAGCTTGTCTTGATTATTTTGTAGCAGTGTCTAGTCTATTATTCCGTAGCCTTTACGAAAAAATCAAATAATATTTTTCTAAGGATTTCGTATTGTGTACTGAATCTTCCAAGTTAGGTATATTTCATACCTTAGGCTGCTATTTACTCTTAAACTACTAATAATTCTCAAGCAATCTTAGCCGCTATAATTTCCTTGTAAATTTGATATACAGTTGTGGTCATATAATTAAGAACGATTTTTTATAGAGAAGATTTTTTCAAACTGACAAGTGTTACTAACTGCATGTATATTTTTGTACTTCTCTCGGTATCGTAAAACTTTTCCGTACTAGCGGTAAATTTATTTATACATATAATTGGCTAAAAAATAAATATATAAACTTTATACATTACATCTAAACCTAGTATTACTACTTACTGGCTGGTCATATAATTAAGAACGCTGAATAGTTTATTTTTTATTCAAATTTATATAGAGAACGGACGGCCGCTTTGTGGTTTTAGGTTATTATTCGAATAATTTTGGCGCCATTTAGTGCCGTAAAAGTCTTAAGGGCGATTGCTTCATATAAAAACAATGGGAAAAATAAAAGTTGTGATAAATCTACAAGAGAAGTAATACTAAAACTTCGCGACAAGAATTGGTCGTATAAACACATAGCCGATCATCTGCAATGTTCAAAAACTATGGTTTTCCACGCCATAAAGCATTTTGCCACGTATCAAACTACTTCAAATGTTCCGCGTGTACCTAGACAAAGAAAGTCATCTCGTCGAGATGATCGAAATATCGTTCGTTTGGCAAAACAAAATCCTTTTAAAGGGTCTAATACCGTCTAATGAGTTAAGAAAAAAATATTTTGGCGAAAACAACCCTTCAGCAATCTCGGCACGCATTATTCGAAGGCGTTTGGTAGAAGAAAAGTTGCACGGAAGGATAGCAAGGAAGGTGCCTATGTTGAAACGGTGTCATAGGCAAGCCCGGCTTGCATTTGCAAGAAGATATGAAAACTGGACAGTCAGACAGTGGAAAAACGTTCTTTTTTCTGACGAGACAAAAATAAATAGGGTATGTTCTGATGGCAAACGATATGTAAGATGGCCTTCAAATAAAGCATTCGACCCAAAGTACACAAAAGTGACTTTAAAGCATGGCGGAGGAAATGTGAAAATTTGGGGATGTTTTCTGGACATGGTGTTGGACCTGTTAGGCTGATAGAAGGAAACATGGATCAATTTCAATACAAAAACATACTGGAAGAAACAATGTTACCATATGCTGAAGGCGTGCTTCCGGTTATTTGGACATTCCTGCATGACAATGATCCCAAGCATACTGCACGTACCGTTAAGGAATTCCTCACATCGCAATCAGTTTCTGTCTTAGATTGGCCAGCCAACAGCCCCGATCTTAACCCAATAGAGCATCTTTGGTGCGAAGTCAAGAAAAAGGTTTCAAATCGACAGTGTGGCAATTTAAGAGAACTGTATGACGTATTCTTAGAAGAATGGAACTCTATCTCTCTTGCGAAATGTCAAAAATTGATAGATTCAGTGCCTCGCCGGTGTAAGGCAGTAATAAAAAGCCGTGGACATGCTACTAACTATTAATTTTAGTTAAAATGTATTAAATTGCTTTTTTTTTGTGTACAAACTTCACGTTAGTGTGATTTAGTTAATCTAAGTTTCAAATAAAAAAACTTTCGAGCAGTTCAATAAATCGTTCTTAATTATTTGTCCAGCTTCATTACTATTTTAATTTGTTACTAAAGAGAATAAAAACAAAATTTGTTAAAAATTGTCAGCAATTTTATTCTTTATTCTTAATCCCGTTTGCTCTATACATGAGGCTATTTCATAACGTAACTAGTTACTTCTAAGAAGGAACCACGACTACACATGACATGATTTAGTTAAAAATAATCTGGAACTTCAAATCGTTCTTAATTACATGACCACACTGTATATATATTTTTACTTTTTTATTGTACTACTTTGTCGGCGTGACTGATATGTACATTCATGTCAAATTACAGCTTTCTAGTACTAACTGTCTCTGAGCTTACCCGCGGACAGACAGACAGACGGACAGACATGGCAAAACTATAAAGGCTCCTAGTTGACTACGGAACCCTAAAAAGCCGTGTCTGAAATTAAACACATCTATTCGCCATAGCGGCCGAACAAGAAGGAGAGAGAGAAATACTTCTTACACACAAACAACGGCAATTATCGCTAGAGTTAAAAATTAAGTGAAGGTGTTGTATAGAATGACTGTCTAGCAAGTAAAAATAAGTCAGGGATAGAAATATTTTGAGTATTTTCTTCTTCAAAATTTCGGAAAAAGAGTTGGGGGAATGGCATATTTTCGTTTATTTTCTTAACTTCGAAATTATTTAATTTAAAATTAGAGCAATTATATTTTTGAGATTCTCACAACAAGTCCTTTATAAGGATAATGTATGATCACTTGGGTCAAAGACTCTCAACAGACGGACGGACGGACAAAAAGACACACGGGTGATCCAATTAGGGTTCCGTTTTTTCTTGAATTACGGAACCTTAAAATAAGTAAAATGACCTTTAATTTAGATACTTTTATCATCAACGGAAAAGTTGTATTGCACTTTGTTTACAAGTTTTATGATCAACACTGCAGTGCGAACGCGCTCTTTGTTGTTATGTGCTGCGCAAACAACATCAAAGCATTGTTATTTACCGCCCAGAATTAAATACCTAGGGCTCGCACTGATACGGTATCCCGGCTATTGCTCGCTTATCAATACACAGGTCAAATGCCTGCCGTTTAAATAAGCACACTCAATACTACATAGAAATATCTACAAAGGTCTAAGAATAAGCTAATGTAAAACAAGATCACAAGTCACAACTCTAAGATAATGCAACCCCGATAATGTTTACAAAATATGAGAATAATTGTAAAAAAAACACGGCAACGAATTTAAACGTTGCTTTGTGGACTTGTTATTTGGAACGCAGCCAAGTGCCAGTTCTGTACTTTCAGGTTCAGAAACCCTATATTTCCACGTTAAGGCCCTAATAAATATTCAGTGTACTTACTCATATATTATCACATCACCCAGTTAAAGTCCAAGTAATAATTTATTTCTGTCTTTTGAAATAGAATTTATTACACGAACAAGACGCGATGTTACTGCATAGAAGTTTTTTAAGCAAAATGTCTTGTCCTCGTATCCTGCATACAAATGAATAATCCTGATACCTAAACTGACACTGTTGAATTAAAATTGCGAACAAGCCATGTCCTTAAGTACTCAAATAAATCACGCTGTCATTCTTTTTCCGGAGGCTTGTACTGTGCGTTGATATCTAATCAAGTTCAAGAACGTATAAAAGAATTCAACGCGCAGTACAAGTATCAAAATATGGAAACTATTTGGCTATTAATTTTCACTTGTGGATGATATTAATGACTATACGATGTTTGTTAATTAACCTAGGAATTTCTATGCTTGTTATTGAATTTAATTATTTAAATCTTAACGTTTTGATTGGGTTTTAATGACACTCTCTACAATGACGGTATATCATGACTCTACAATCCGCTGGCTTGATATAAAAATATGTCATAGTAGAGCAGAATGTAGAACCATATTACGCGGTCGTTTCATAGTTAGTAAGTTGACAAATATAGTTCATTTCATTAAAAACAGGAAATATAAAATAAACAAATGGCTGAGCGTTCCGGATTCAGCGACATAAATCGTAAGAGTTTAAGATTTTCTTGTTGTAAGTGGTTTTGTGCAATTAATTTATAAAAACAAGCGTAACGACAAATTGCTATGTCTTTTTGTGTTCTTGGAGGTTTGTTTAAGTCCGTGCGAAAACTTGGTCTGCCATAACGATTTATCATTTTAACTGTTAATCTCTTGGTTTAGAATAGTTTGTTACATTACATTCAACCGAATGACTCAGATAACGTAGTGAGTTTCTTGTTTTTACAAATTAATGAAGGTCAAAGTTAATTTGATTGCGTGGCCACAAGTCATCGCAAAAACTATCGATTCGAGTGATCGGTCTATTGTTTACTCGACTGAGTACAGCAAAATATTCTAAGCGAAGATGTTTAATTATTTTTTGTTACGATGGTGACCACAATGCTAGTAAATAATAAAAAAATACATTGACTTTTGGACCAAGTGGGGAACATCGAAGGATACCAATTGAAATACTACATATTATGTAATTTACGCAGCTTACTTACATAAGCATAAAGATCTCTGAGCAAGTATATTGCTAATAATAATAAATAATATCGTAAACATAAAGATTTTTCTCTTCTTCATACTTAATTAATAACGTCATACTTACTTACATTTGATTCACATTTTCATGCAGTCATTTTTCAGATTTTTTTGCAGAGGTCGTCTGAAATTAGTAAACATGGGTGGGATCTACATAATAATTCAACAATGTACCTATGGAAAGTCATCCGTAGAGGGGCGGCGCGTGACGGCGAGTGGTCGCTGGTCGCGCGCGCAGTGGAGCCCCCGCCCGCGCGGCGGCGGCGGCGGCGGTGCCCGCGCCCGCGCCGCTTCAGCCTGTAGCCGAGCGCCGAGCGCCGAGCGCCCGCACCTCATTGCAGCCTGCCCCCTCGTATAAAGCGGAGGCCCGCGCCGCCCGCACGCACTCGCCCGGCCGCGCTCTCCCGTGCACTCCGACCCGACGCGCGACGCGCAACACGACTAAATACTAAACTAACAGTACTTACTCGACGCAGTGAAACAGTGACAATGGCCGACCACGATTGGGGATACACCGGCGAGAATGGTGAGTCCGCAATTCTTGACCTTCTCGTTTTCGCGGGACTCCGCGACCGGTTTGTTTACATCGAGGCACGTGATGGCCCTTGTAAACAAAGCGACACTACGATCTTATCACGAAAGGATTAAACTTTGCAATCTCCGCTGTACAATTTGCACTATGTTCATGTTCGTTAACAAATAATCATTGTATTAAACATCTATAAAAGTAAAATGACGTGGTTGCCGCGGTTTTACTTATGAATGATTTTTGTTCAGGTTCACGGTACACCTGCTTATTTACATAAAATACAAGGTTGTCAACATAAAAGGTTTTATTTAGTCTTTGAAATGAATGTTTAAATAAAAAGAAACCGCAAAATATGATACTAGACATTATTTTTTTTAACTTTAGGTACTGTAACATTTTTACGACTTATTGTTGGATTTGAATGCATGTAATATGTGTAGTATATGTACATACTTATTTGCGACGGATCTTCCGCAATCGCAATGAGATCGTCATACACTCTCACTGCGTTTCTCATTTTTAAGAAATTCTAATAACTATGTGTCTCATTATCTTTCTCTCGATAAGACATTTATTACATTGTATACATGATGTCACCCCATTAAATTAAGGAGTGATCAGTAATATAGGCTCATAAATTACCTTGTTCGTTAATTGCAAGCAGGCCCAAGTAGTGCCAAACATTTAACTGGTAGAGATTGCGTGCGGCGAGCGTTGGCCTAGATCAGTCCGTAAGCCGGTCTTACAAATGAAACTTCTTCCATCGAACAGTTTTTGTACCGCCTACTAAGTCTTCATACAAGCTGAATGAGACCTCGAATTTAGAACAAGAAATTTTAACCTACATTTAAAAACAAAGTGCTTTAGTCACTCTGAAAAATATTTATAAAGAGAACACTTGAAACTGATATCGTTCAGTACTAAAATGACGTCACAGTGGTAAATTATACTACACATTTATACCTATACACCATCCAATACCGTGACTGACAGACTGGCGGAAAGACAACACACAGACTGAAATATAGTGCTAGACCACTGTAGAGCCGCTGGTTTTGATATTTAGGTATAGCAAAGACATACCAGGAGCACTAAGTAAGAAGTTTGGAAATTCACACGGAAAGGGAATTAGTTAGCCTATTTTTATTCTTCCACGGAGACGATGCCGCGGGATAAACTAGTTTATACCATAATGTTTACAAAAGTACTTATTGTAAACTTGTGTTGAATAGTCTTTCAACGATATCACCTCTACTAGGAACAACTTAAAGATAACAAAATAAACAATGTACGTTACCTACAAACAAAAAAAAAACCGGCCAAGAGCGTGTCGTACACGCCCAGGATAGGGTTTTGTAGCCATTACGATAAAATCAAACAATATTTTTTCTAAGGATTTCGTATTGAGTAGGTACCTACTGAATCTTTCAAGTTTAGGTATATTTTATACCTTAGGCTGCTATTTACTCTTAAACTACTAATAATTCTCAAGCAATCTTAGCCGCTATAATTTTCCTTGTAAATTTGATGTATTTACTACCATTCTGATTTTTTTCAAATTTTTCCACCCAACAGTTTAGATTTTAGAGAGAGAAGACGCTCGATTTCAATGAAAATTTGCACTTTAAAACAGCTTTCTAGTACTAGTACTAACGGTCTCTGAGCTTACCCGCGGACAGACAGACAGACAGACGGACAGACATGGCGAAACTATAAGGGTTCCTAGTTGACTACGGAACCCTAAAAATAGGTTGAGAATCATCTCATACATTTCATCTCTAATCTAACCATCTCATCTTGAACATCAGTCTGCCCCTCATTCGCAAAGCATACTATTTTATAAAGCGTATACATTAATAATAATAAAAAATCGGCCATGTACGAGTCGGACTCGCATACCGAGGGTTCCTTACAAATTAAAAGGTAATTCTACGAATGAGTACCTAGGCTATAAAAGCTAACGAGTAATAGTCGATCAAAACTTAATATTGAACGTTTGCCGCATATTGTACGGAACACAACACGCGCATGGCCCGACATGCACAGGCCACTTTTTACTTATTCTACTCGTGTTTCAAATTCAAAGCAAATTTTCACCATTCTCGAACGATGAGATGAGAAATTTACCCCTGGCCTGACCACTTGAGTGAAATTATTTTAACTTTATCAGATAAGGAGAAAAATATATACCTATAAACTAGCTGTGCCCGCGACTTCGTCCGCGTGGACTTAGATTTATCTCAGTTAGTTATTGTTTTGACTACCTAGCAGTTTACAAAAGATATATGCCATCAAAATGTTCACTTCTTATTGATAGTTACCGAATAAAATACCGGTTGTGGCTTAACCCGATTAGTTTATCTAGACGGATGGCTTTTCTGCGACTTTTATCCCATTTTGCTTTTCTACCGCATGACGGGTTGGTGGCTTTCCACAAAGTATCACTAAGGACCTAGTTTCTCAGGCCCGTCACACGCGACCGGCGGCATCTGGATGTGCGCCGCACCACGCGAATTAACGGTGCCTACCCACTGCCGGTGACGTTTCAGAGAAACCACCCTCAAACATTCCCGAACAAAACATTGGGTCGCGGACACGCGTCGGTCACCGGTCGCCGGCGGCGGGTGGTCAAAGAAACCATGGCCTTACGGACAGGAAACTCCACTCTTGGCACAAGCCTACCTAGAAGGTAGGGCCAGCAGAATTTGGCGATCTGTGGGAAGTGCGTAAAGTGGCTGTCTTGTGTTGAGTTGTCAGTGTGGTCAAACATAACGTGAGCGAAGTGGCCGAAGAAGCAGTTCAAGTTATTCCAAAAGCGACTGCGCTGGATGGCCTGAACAGAGACAGGTGCGCGTATATATGTTTTGGGATAGATGACCTCTTGATATGTTACTTCAATGAGAGAGTCGTGGCTATGGTGACACTCAGGTCCTTTACGGTGCCTGAATAAAGCACCGTCTGTACACAAAATCGGAGTACCGATGCTACTTCATGGAGAATTGGAGATGTCCTGTGTTTTCCCTGTATTCGCCGACAATCTCTTTTATGAAGGTCAAGAGAGCCAGGTGCGCGGTGCCCTTTAACACCCTCCAACCTAAGCTGAACTCTATTGGATATGCTTAACCATAAAAATGTGAGCCAACTCACGTTGGTTATGCATTTCATCATCCGGAAGACGTCCACAGCTGAACAAATGCCGTAGAACGTCACCGACAACTCCACAAACTGACAAACAAACAAACTGACAAACAGACAATAATTTAAAAAAATCATTGTTTTGGGTTCGATTGCGCTTATCAATATTTGCCACTGTAACAGTTTTTCGCAAATATTTTTTATGTACAGTACTGACAGATATCGGCTAGTCACAGTTTTTTATCGGGGAACACCCAAATACTCCGAAATAGTTTATTCCGAATTTGCTAATACCAATTTTCAAAACTCCGATGTTCACAATTCCTAAGACATATAGTTCCAATTACTTAAAAACACGAAATTTATTTTTCCGAATTTCAAAATATCGTTTTTTTTTTAATAATTATCTATGATTGGTTTTTTGGAGTCTTTTTGTATTATTTCAACCCAAATTTGTTACTTTTACGGGTATCCCGTGAAAATCATATTGAAAATACAAACTGAGACATGGATGCACAGAAAAACCAGAAAAAGAGACCAGCGCTGGGAATCGAACCCAGGTCCTCAGCATTCTGCGCTGGTCTCTTTTTCTGGTTTTTCTGTGCACGCCCGAAATAGGGTTCCGTGACGATTACGAATAAATTGAGTAATATTTTTCTAAGGACTTCGTATTTTATACGGAATATTCCAAGTTTAGGTATATTTTATACGTAAGGCTGCTATTTACTCTTAAACTACTAATAATTGTCAAGAAAATACCTATCCAACGATACCCCACACTACAAGGTTGGTTGGAAAAAAAGTCACCCCCAGTTCACGTCTATGGGAGGCCATCTAAAAAAATTTTTTTTTTGTTTTTTTATTGTACCATTTTGTCAGCATAGTTTACATATATATTTATGCAAAATTACAGCTTTTTAGCATCGATAGACCCTGAGCAAAGCTGCGGACGGACGGACAGACAGACAGACAGACTTGGCGATACTATAAGGGTTCCGTTTTTGCCATTTTGGCTACGGAACCCTAAAAATCACTGTTTTGGGTTCTATTGTGCTAATATAAGCCCCTAGTAACAGTTTTTCTCAATATTTCCAATGCACAGACACCGACTTTCTACAGATTTATTATATGTGTAAGTGTATAGAATAGATATAGATAGATATTATAAAACCTAGTTTTTATCCAAACTGTAACTTATTTTCTCAGCATTTTATTTTAAAGGTAAAGAAATTTATAAAAATATCCCATGACACAAACTATGGATCCTGGTCTGCAATGAAGCATTTTTATTTTTTTTCATTTAATTTGATAGTCACGATGGATGAACCACATAAACTTCGCACATCGCTTAATTTATCTTTATGTGGCCAACCTTTCGCAGTATCTCCCAACGTCATTCTAAAACATGATGAAGTTTCATTGTCTTAAGCTTGAGTGACCACTAACAGCGTACTCTGAAAGTTTGTACTAAGAGCAAATGATATGTGCATCGGACAAAATACATACTTATTCAATGATCGTTTTTTCGCCTACCGTAGGTACCGTAGGAGCGGCTGCATAAAACATCATTTTCAAAGTCGCTCATTTATATGATTATCCGTAATCATCTTATCTTGAGATTTTCCACGTGGTGGCATGCATCGTCGGCGCTCGATTGCTATCATATAATTTATATCGCTGGTTCAACATACACAATTAAGGTTGCCATACGTCAGGATTTGTCCGGACATATCCAGATTTTCGATCCTTTGTCAGGATTGCGGCCGGACTTACCAAGTGTCCAGATTTTTAGAAATGACCTCATTGAAAAATAAATTGTTTTCATTATACATTAATTACACCGTTTTTTATGAGTGAAATGATAAATTAAATAGTAACCTATCAACAAATAATAATATCTCTTTCAAAGCAATTTAACATAGGATGAATTGTAGCTAAAGCGATCTCAATCAATTATTTGCTTAAAACTAGTTACAATCTATTTTTGTTATTTCGTTTCAATTATTAATCAAAGGGTGAAGACCAAAAAGTTGGACACCTTAACTTGCGTTAGTAGTTAGTAGTAGTTAGAATTAGGTACCTACTATTAATTTTTTCCATTGTGACACGAAGATTAGTCCCTACCTCTAACCCTACCTACCCCTACCTACATATGTATGGTATTACAGTCGGATAAAAAAATCCTTTACCTTACTAAAGTTCCATATCAATTGCACGGCTCCGTAACCGTAACAGACATAGATACGAGTATACTGTAAAATCAATAAATTATAAACACCGCCGGGGATTGATGAATGTAGAGGAAGCGAGAGTTGTATTCCAGAATCGTAGCAAGTGGAAGGATATAGTCTCTGCCTACCCCGTTGGGAAAGAGGCGTGATTTTATGTAAGTATGTATGTATGTAATAAAAACCGGCCAAGAGCGTGTCGAACACGCGCGAAATAGGGTTCCGTAGCCATTACGCAAAATTAAGTAATATTTTCTAAGGATTTCGTATTTTGTACGGAATATTCCAAGTTTAGGTATATTTTGTACCTTAGGCTGCTACTTACTCTTAAACTATTAATAATTCTCAAGAAAACTTAACCGTTATAGTTTCGGCGCTCGATTTTAATGAAAATTTGTACTTTAAAGTTGAATATTTTGCAAACAAATCACTGAATCGAAAAATCGTTTTAGCAAGCCCCTAATGATTTTAGCAACCCCCTAAAGACCTTTCCAACGATACCCCATACTACAAGGTTGGATGAGAAAAAAATCAGCCCCACTTTACGTCTATGGGAAAAAACAACTCTAAAAAATTTTTTTTTACAATTTTTAATTTTACTATTTTGTCGGCATAGCTTACATATACATTCGAGCAAAATTACAGCTTTCTAGAATTGATAATCCCTGAGCAAAGCCGCGGACGGACAGACAGACAGACTGACATGGCGAAACTATAAGGGTTCCGTTTTTGCCATTTTGACTACGGAACCCTAAAAACCGGTCAAGCCTAAATCTGTCTTAGGGGAAAAAGTTTGCTATCTGTCTGTCAGCGGCTGTACCTGATCTATCAACTTAAACAGGTAGTCAGTTTATTTCTTTTTTAATTTTTTAGTTAATGTAGTAGATATTTTTGCCTCCGACTGCACGGATCCCTCGGTACGCGAACTCTATTCGTAATCTACCAGTTTTTAGGGTTCCGTACCCAAAGGGTAAAAACGGGACCCTATTACTAAGACTCCGCTGTCCGTCCGTTCGTTTGTCACCCACCAGGCTGTACATATCTCTTGAATCGGAAAGTTAGACAGTTGAAATTTTAACAGATTGTTTCTGTTGCCACTATAACAAAAAATACTAAAAACAGAATAAAATAAGTATTTTAGGGGGCTCCCATACAAGCAACGTTATTTTTTGCCGTTTTTTTCTCGGTATTAATAACGGCAACAGTACCACTAAGTACCATGAGTTTACTGTGACCGTACTCGATAGCGACGGCGTAAATTATTTGTAAAGGCGCTGTACAATTCTCCATATAAATAATTTACGCCGTCGCTATCGAGTACGCTCTCTGTAAACTCATGGTAGTGGTACAGGTAGCCGCTTGAAATATTCATAGAATACTTAGTCGTATATTCACTTTAAAAATAAATAATTAAATTAAAATAAAATAAAATAAATATTTAAGGGGGCTCTCATACGACAAACGTATTTTTTGCTAATGTCTAATGTTGTATAGATAATAGTAAATGGAAAAATGGTAAAGCACTAACTTGGACAGCTACCTATAGCTACAAACTACAATATGACCAAAGTTAGTATTGAAAACAAAACTTTTCGAGTGTTGGAAAATACATAATAGTTTAGTTTAGTTAGTTTATTTTAGGTAGGGTATACTTAAGTTCTAAAAGTGCCCACTTTGAATAAGTTACTGTATGTCTAACGATGTGTGAAAATAATACATGTACCTACTCCCGTCATTACTTACTGCCTTGAAATTGGAGCGATGTAATGATAATTGTCAGCTTTGTACGTCAAAAATTAGTTCAAATCAGTGTGGCTAATTATGGTAATCTTCACTTGGCCGTATTAACATATTCAGGCGTAAATAATTGCCGAAACTGACCGACTGAATAACTCTATTCATACGAAATTGTCTGACAGTTATTGGTTCATGGTAATTTTAATGAGCTAACAAAAAACAACAATTAACGTCTTTGTGTAACTAACTCAAATGTCAGAATTAATTTAATGTTGCATGCAATGCAATAGACTAAGTAAGAAACAACACATGACCAAAATATCCACAAATGGGTTAGCCGAATATGCGCACAGTGACGTCGTTTTCGCCAAGAATTTCATTACCGCTTACTGGGTGGGTAGGGTACTTAATAGCTTAGATAATAGAGTAACTGCCTATCTTAAAGGCGGTACCCTTGCAAGCCTTCATCTCGGCCGATAGACGTCAATGAGGGTTATTGCAATGGCGATAACTGAACCTCTATTGCAGTTACGCGATATCGTAGAAGAATCGCAAGAAAATACCTACTCAACATTTACCATTTGTCAGGGTAAAGTACCTCAAAGAGAAAAAAAAGAACTTTTATAGTACCTCTCCCTTCGTTGCCCGTCTCTCTATCTGGTCTTTCTGTCAAGGACCAAAAACAATGCACGGGGGTATCCAGTTTAAGTAGATTAATTTAAAAAAAATCGGGCTGTGGTCTTTTGCCACTTTTGCCGCACAAGTGTCCAGTGGCACTTACAGCACGGTTAATTACCTATGTGGGAAACGCGTCATTAATTCATTAAATGTTATGAGACACATACTTAATCAATGAAGACAACTAATTAATTGTTTATCTGTAAGGATAAAAAACACCATGGACATGACAAGCATTGTTCCTGGCAGCAAAATTATAGGTTGAGGTAAACGGCATAATAACCAGTGGATAGATTAATTGTGAAGCACTCTTAATGCTGTAAATAAAGTTCCAGCCATTATGAAATGTGCACTTTGCAATTGTATTCTGATCACGTGTTTTTTTTTACTGTTAGAATGTTTAAAACTCTCAATGTTTGAGTGTTCGTTCAGTTATACAATAAAGTATCTCGGGGTAAAACAAACAGGTAGGTAACTAGTTACTTGATTTTTCTTCCAAATGTAAAATATTCCAAATGTAATCCTCGATCAATAATGGCGTTTTGCTTATTTTTGTTTTTGCTTTAGAGAGAGAAACCAATTTCAAATATTTTTTATTTATTCTTAGAACTTAACTCGAGATTTATGTGTTTACTGCAAGTGGGCCTTAATGTCTAATTATAGACATTAGAGCATCATCTTAGTTGTTATGGTATTGGTTATGTTTTGTGAATAGGTAATAATTAATAACCCATGCGATAAAACTTAGATTAATACTTACCGTGTTTTTTTGACGTATGAGACGTATGAGAGTCTTGATTTGGTAAATCTACTCCTACTTTAAATGTTTTTTACTTACAAGGTGAGATCATTGCATTACTAAAAAACCGGCCAAGAGCGTGTCGGACACGCCCGAAATAGGGTTCCGTAACCAATACGATAAAATGAAGTAATATTTTTCTAAGGATTTCGTACTTTGTGCGGAATATTCCAAGTTTAGGTATATTTTATACCTTAGGCTGCTATTTACTCTTAAACGACTAATAATTCTTAAGAAAATGTAACTGTTATAGTTTTCCTTGTAAGTTTGATATACTTACTACCATCCTGAATTTTTTGAAAATTTGCATTTTCAAGTTGAATATTTTTCAAACAAATCACTAAATCGAAAAATCTTATTAGCAACCCCCTAATGGTTTTAAAAGACCTATCCAACAATACCCCACACTACAAGATTGGATGAGAAAAAAAATCACCTCCACTTTACGTCTATGGAAGGTACTCTAAAAATTTTTTTTTTATGTTTTTATTGTACCGTTTGGTTGGGATAGTTTACATATATATTTGTGCAAAATTACAGATTTCTAGCATTGATAGTCCCTGAGCAAAGCCGCGGACGGACAGACAGGTAGACATGGCGAAACTATAAGGATTCCGTTTTTGCCATTTTGACTACTGAACCCTAAAAAGAAGTTAGTAGTAAGTTAGGTTCTTCCTGAGAGTCATAGAACAAATAGATCGACGTAAGTAACTACATGACTATTCGCTTGCATAACTTAGGTACTAATCCATTTTATCTAATCAAATCTTACTATAGCAAGCCACCCAATCTATTGTCTGTAAGAGCTGCCATTACCGAAGTGTCTAGCTAGCCCCTAACATAATCAGTGTTCAGCTCATTTGAATAATATAAATAATATTTCCATAAGAATTTCGTGGTTATGAACACGTATACCATTATAATTCTTGTTTTTGTATTGGCGCAAGAGCGTTTCCAAATAACTAGATGGCCGGAAAATCGGCAACTACTTGTAGGACACTTCCTGTAAACAGAGCTGATAAAATTAATTCGGTTAATTTTTTTGTTATAATTTTTTTAATCACGCTTTTTAGTGTAAATAATCTAAGGTACAATAGTTTAATATCAACTGCTCGTCACCTTTTACGAAAGATTGCTTTTTCCGATGCAGAGACGTTCATTATTGAGGAGACCTGGTGCTTCAAATCGGTTCATAAATGACGAACTTCTGAGGTAACAAATATAAAAAAAATACAAACGAATTGATAACCTCCTCCTTTTCTAACAAACATAAAAAACCTCCTATTTTTGAAATCGGTTAAAAATAGCATATTTAGGGTTATGGAGCCAAAATGGCAAAAACGGAACCCTTTTAGTTTCGTCAGGTCCGTCTGTCTGTCTGTCTGTCCGTCCGTCCGTATGTCACAGGCATTTTACTCGAAAACTACAAGATGTATATCAATGAAATTTGGAGTACAGATGTCTTGTAAAAGCCGCTATTTAATTTTGTAGTTAAATCACAAAAATAAATATTTATAGGGGGGGGGGCACTCCATACACGTAACAGAATTATTATTTTTTAACTCGCATCAACGTGTGGCACATAGTTCGACAGCTCTTTTGAAAAGATAGTAAGGTTTCTTAAAAAACTTTTTCGAGTAAGTGAAGATTTCCGGAAATAATCGCTCCCAAAGTAGCAAATATTGTGTCGTCGTCCCCCCCCCCTCTATCTCGTAAACCGTTTGTGCAAAAAATATGCAAAAATATGGAAAGTTACGCTTAATAAATACTTTCAACGAAAATTGGTTTCAACATGATCGGATATACCGTTTTTGAGTTATTGCTGAAAAACTGCGCTTCTCAACAAAAGGACGTAAGTGCCGTGAAGATACGCTCTTTCTGGTAAAACACTTAACTACAGTTTTAAGATGTAAGACTGTAGTTAAGTGTTTTAATTGTGTTATATCGCACATAACATTACTTGATTTTTTTCGTAATGGCTACGGAACCCTACCGTGGGCGTGTCCGACACGCTCTTGGCCGGTTTTTTTTGTTTTCTTCACGTCACCATAAATAAAAATTTCATCGTACTCGGCGATAGGTGAAAAATTAAAAAAAAAGTCATAACTCCGAAAATACGAAAAATCGCGGAACATACATGGGGCTGATTCAGATAGCCCTCTAGGTCCTCTATCTCCCGGCTTTAGTATATCACTACTTCTTGGGACACCTGTATATAACAGATTAATACTAGTAAGTAAAATTCTCTCTCTTCGATGCTTGACGGATCTTTGTCGAAAATATTGTTAAAACGAAACATCAAGAACACAAGCATCTAATCCAATACAGCTATAAATTACATATTAACTGCATAGAGATTGTTAAATGTCTTCGATGTCAATAGGGTTAGCTACCTACGTATTGTCTGCGTGCAGATAATAAAGGGTTATTATGCCGAGTCGAGACTATTGGCTCTGTAATGACATCTCTAATGTGACGAGTGTCTCTGCCTGACCCGCTCTTTATGTGATTGTTTCCTAACTGAGTGCGAATTAAATGAGATGACCTTACTCGCTGAATCGCTATGAAAAACGCACTATTAACTTTTGAATTACACGTGTTCGGACCACCGACCATTCATGTAACAATGGAGAGAAAAAATACAGTTATATTAACTCTACAGACTCATATAGGAAGTTAATTAGCATTATTAATATTTCCGGTATTACAAAATTAAGGAACTAGGAAGGTTGTTTGTTGCAATATTGGAAATCATTCAGTATCAGAGATTGAATTAAATATGTGGATAAAATGTAAAATAAATTGTGATATTTTATACGAGAGCAACGCTCGCGCCATCGCGCGACTTGCAACTCTCGACCTCGCCCCCGCGCCAGCGCACTATTGTCACTACGTGCGATGCAGAAACGAAGGTTAATTCGATTATTTCCAGCCAATATAAAAAGCCTTAAAATAAGGAAGTACGTGGTCAACACACACAACACACCTAACTAATTAAAAAATATTAAAAATCGATTTTCTAAAACGTAAATTACAATTAACAGCGATTACGGTATTTATAAAGATCAATTTTCGGAAGAAGTGTTATATTCCTTTGTATTTGAGATGCCGGTGAGAAAAACTCGTATTTGTACCGATTCGATTCACTGAGCAACATTGTTTTTGACTAATTCATAACAATTCTGCAAAGTTCTGAGAATAACCATGCAGGTTCAACAAGGGCAATGTTTCTTGCTAGTGTGCACACCACAGTCCTTTGAGCAAGTTATTTAAACATAAAATGTATTGTTTTGAATAAGGTCGAATTAATTCTGGTTTACCTAAAGAAGAACAAGAATATACATTTTAATAAAAAAAAAATTAGAAATACTTAGTGAAAAATGAAATAAGCAGAGTTGGTTAAAACAATAAAAAACTATAAATAGAGCAACGTCACATTGTTAATCAAGTTTCAAGCTCAATCCAAGCTATAAAGCAAATAAACAAATCCACTTCTAAGAAAGTAGATAAAGCAAGAACAAGGTCCGCAAAGGATTGAACTGCGTAGGAGCAGTGCTCGTCGAGGGCGCGAACAGACTTGTAAAACTGGATAAATAAATCTGGCTGAGATAAGCAAGGCCGAGGTCACAGCGCAGGCGGCTGCTCGGCTCTTTAGAGATCACTTCAAATTAATGATTACTCAAAAATATTTACCTACAACTTCAGGTGATTCTCATCTCACCTGAAGTTGTTGATACTTGAAGAGGAATTTGACAAAAAATAACACGAGCACTGCTTGCGCAGAAGAATTTATTTTCCGCCATACATAGGTAATGGCGATCTTCGATCGTCGAATGTTCAAGTATAACGGCTAAGTCTTATAAGTGCATCCGCACGGGTATGATGAATCAAGCTTAAAATAAACACAGTTCAAAGCACAAAATAAACAAAAGGATAAGTGAATTAACTAAGTCATTAACCAAATTGAACATGTGTGCAGTTTTGATATTCTAATAATGAATCTTAAACAAATTGTATCAATTCGTTGCGATTGTCCATTCATAATATGTAACAAGTGGTAGATACCTACGAGCATGATTTGAATACCTACAGTGAAGTAGTTACCAGGAGGGGTTGCTGTACTACCTGTAGCTAAATTATTGTTGACCCGGAATGAACTATAGTATTGAACAGGCCGGTAATTCGTGGCTTTATGCCCTTATGCCTTATCAGGTCGTACATTATTGTCTTTCATTCCGGGTCAACAATAATTTAGCTAGGTAGTACAGTAACCCCTCCTGGTAACTACTTCACTGCAACGTTCACTGACTGTTCACAGTGAAGTAGTTACCAGGAGGGGTTACTGTACTACCTGTAGCTAAATTATTGTTGACCCGGAATGAACGATAGTATTGAACGGGCCGGTAATTCGTGGGTTTATGTCCTTATGCCTTATCAGGTCGTACATTATTGTCTTTCAGTCTGAGTCGATAATTACAGGTCCGTATGTTAGCCACACCCGGTAGCTACCCAGCCCAGACCCACGTATAGTCGAAGTTGAAGTTCAGATACTAACCTTACTGACATATTTAGAATCATATCAGCAGGGCTACTACGAAAATCTAAACTCGAAGTTCCTCTGACACTTATACTATTTAATACGAGAGCGAGAGGGACGGTACGATACGAACTTCGAGTTTCGAGTTTCTTAGTAGCCCTGCAGCAGTACACTGAACCCTCGATTGACTGAATAGCTAACTCCCAACTAACAGTAATAGCATAACCGATATTGTTTTAAACTTCTGTTATTTACATTGCGAACATCCGGTACCGAAGTGGCCCCAATTGATAAATTGCCGTATATTTTCATCAACGCCCACCGTTCATTGAAGTGCTGTATTGAACCGATCAGTATGCTTTCTCAACTATTTGCTAATGACATTAATTTATTAACTGGATGGCTGCCTATCAACAGTTTTATAGCCGGAATCTAAACAGTTTCTTCGTTTGTTTATTTTTATTTTAGTGGGAGTTCAGCTCTTTGGTCCAAAGTAAACAAACTTTCGTAAATCCAAGTTAAGAAAATCTTTTTATGAAAGAAAGTTCGTTGCTGATGACAAGCTGTATCAGAAATATATAAATGTTCGAACTGTCATATTTTTAGGCTCTACTTTTTAATACATTGTCGCAATCGTTAGCGTCTCATTGTAGGTATTTTAAACCTATTAACGAACATGAATACACTTCACTAACTACTAAATAAATGGCACATTTGATTTGGCCCATTGTCCTCGTTTTTGTTGCGAGACAAATGAAGCGTCCTTTAAAGTGGTACAAAATTGATGTTTTGTTTTGACATAATGATAAGTAGAGTTGATGCGGAGGTTTTAAACAACACTGTGTGTGACTCATATTATAATCACCCTTCTCTATCGTCCCCAAAAATGTTCATGCTCAACTCAAATAGCTGGTGCAGCCATGCACTTGCCGACGAGTTGGGGTGATTTGATTTGTAGCTATATCATGAGTCATTTTAAAGAATATACCTAAATGTAATCCTTAAACCTAATGAGTAAGAATCAAGTTAGTTAAACTACTGTTGTTTACAAGTTAGGTTCATCGAGAAATTATAGCCTTAGCCTTCAGCTCTTGGAACTCATTCGGAAAATGAAGGTACTTACAACGATTTGTAAGGTAAAATTACTCTAAATGGTTTGTTTTTCATGGAGTTGCATTAAAAATTTACCCGTCTACTTTACTTACTTTACTTAGGTTCGTGTTTTATAATAAGGTTGAACATTGCAAATGCAAGGACCACATCTGACTTTTGATTGTTAAATGGGATGCTCTTCAAATTCAAAATAGCATTTTAATGGGAAACCATTCAAATCATGAACTCAAATTTAGCTCAAGCGAGCAATTCACACCTTCGTATTTTCCGAGATGCTCTTTATTATCCAACCGGCTGCCAACCATCTGGAGAACAAACCATATAGCCCAATAATAATAAAACGAGTTGCCTTGTTTTACGACTATTTTTATGAACATAAAACATCAACATCGGATTCTCACGATTTTATTTTCTTTTTTTGTTATTTTTTATATTTTCAAAGAGTTCTCTATTGTAGTGAGAACGGGTGGAAATAGTATTAACGTTCAATAAACGTAGCGTCCTTAATTGTTCGTCGTAATCAGGAAGTTATAAATTTAGAGAGTTATCGTTATAAAAATTGTTTCTCCAAGCTGTCTCATCTCTGCATCCCGCGCGGGCGCCGATAAGATAACGCGCTCGGGCGCATACCATGTCAGTGTCACGCTGTCAGCCACTCGACTGAAAACGGTCACAGTTTGGCGGCAAAGGCCGTCACACGCTGCTACTCATCTTCCGAGTCAACTCAAAGTCAACACCTCTACACTTATCTAACTGTAGCAAAAATCGAATTTAGCATAGCATATTTGTTTGATGATGTTAATAAATTGCCGTATTGGAAATTCCATCTTTCAATAACAACTTATGAATAGGTAATCTTTGTTTGAGCCATTTTAACGAGCACCTGTATTTGTACATTTAGCATCAAATGGGGTGTTCAATAAAATGTCGAACTCTAACGTTTAATATTCCTAACTATTTTAAGTTAATGGATATGCTTACATGTTATATATTATCAACTAGCTTTTGCCCGCGACTTCGTCTGCGTAGATTTCGATATTTACACAATACTTCATAGTACATTCGAACCTTTAGTCGAACCATTTGAGTCACGGGTACTGCCTTTTTGCAACTTTTCATTTCGCAACTCTAAAACTGTAAATATTTCAGGATTTATTTCAGGGCCATCGTGTAGAACCCTTTAGGTTAGGTTAGGTTAGTTTTATAAAAATCCTGAAATATTTACAGATTTAGAAATATTAAACAGTTGGGAAATTAAAAGTTGCGAAATGAATCAGGTTACCAAACGATTTTAAACGAAACAACAGTAAACCTCTGAGTCCTCCTGACCCACCGTGGAACGTTCACTCATGATTAATTCCCTTGTCAAGCAATGCGATGTCACTATGACTTTTTCTATGAAAAGGTTTCATAGTAAGTCACGACACAGTTGGTTCGAGTGTACCTAATGAATGAGATTTTCTGAGATTCCATGGGGTTTTCGAAAAATCCTTTCAGACTGCGGATAAATATCAACCTGTTCACTAAGTTTCACATCTAGGGGCATTTCAATTCAAGGGCATGTCTCTGCCGTTGTACCCTGAGTTCTCTCCGATTTTAACAAAATTTGGGAGGTAGACTCAGTCCATGATTATGAGCTGTACAACAGGGTCTCCCTCCAGATGTGTCCCCCAAAATATTAATGAAATCGAAGAGATAAACTCTGGGTACAACGGTATAAAAGGAATCAAATTTTCCATACAGGAAGGCATGGGAACACGTATAAAACGCGAGCCACAATCGTTTGACATTTACCTACACCGCAAACGACAGAGAAAAATGTTTTTTTTTTTAAAGTTCCTACCCACCTTTGGGGCCATTATTGATACGTCGGATTTTTTTATTATTTTGTAGTATATTAAATAATTATAGGTACAATTATACGCGTGTTGATAAGTGTGTTGATTTTACCACTACATAACTATCTCATTTTTGATAATGTTTACTCAGTTCCCCAAAAGATGGCACTGTGCAATGTGTGGCAATTAATTTATTGTCGTTTAATTTTGTTGTATTATTAAATCAATTAAATTTGTTTATATCAGTACACCCTCTTCTAAACTTAAGAGTTAATTTGGCAAAATCCTTCCTCAGTAGCGTATTCATGTCACAACATAATTTTAATTTCAGCGCAATCTGCTAGTTTAGCAGGGTAATCGAAATCGTTGAAAAAAATATCTAAAAGTCTGCATCTCCATCCTAAGAAGCGTTATAAGATCCAGGTGCAAACTAAACTCAATCGAGTGTAGTGGCTACCTAATCCCCCCCTCCCCCCTTAACATTTTCTCAATAGATTAGTAAAGTCTGCATCATAATCCGTTGAGCCGTTCTCACGTGATGCGCGGTCAAATAAACGACAACAGATAAACAGACAAACATTCTAAAAACTGTTGGAATGTGTTCTGTTATCGATTGTAAGTACCCCCCCCCCTCCTCCCAGCCAACTACATTTCGGATATCTTCCATATACAGACTTTCGACCCTCTTCAGTTTATTATACCTATGTATATGTCGGCGGCCGATCCTAAAATTCGCCAGATCACGAAATTCTAAAAGTTGGCCAGGCATATCACGATGTGCCTAAGAAACAATACGGCAGATCGATTAGAGCAACGCATTCGTCGATATTCCTAGCTTTATGACGGGCACATCGTGATATTGCGAAAAAAATAAAAATTTAGGTACGACGAGCGAAGCGAGGAGTAGTTAGTATGAATTATGACCATAACTCACGAGCCGAGCGAGCGAAGGCGAGGCGAAGTGCCAGAACCGATATGGCTAGGAATTTCATGATCTGCCTAAACTGGCCAAATCATGAAATGGCGGCGTTTCATGATATGCCTAGGAAGGTCATGATCTGCCTAAACGTCACTAGGCTAATCGTTAAACGGCGAGTTTTGAATGATATGACGGATGTTTCATAAACAATTCTTGAAATGGCGCCATTTCACGATATGCCTAGGAATTTCGTGATCTGGCGGATTTTACGATCGGCCGCCAACATAGATAGAATAGATTAAAACGTAAGGTAAGGTATTTAAAAATGAAATTAGCTAAGCCATTAATGGTGCTACAGACCTTCATGTCAACCTGTAGTTGCGACACTTTAAACTTTTGTACAACGGGATCCGAAGCCGAGAAGGAAACGAGTGTATTCGATCATCCTGATCGAGCAAACTGTAGTCAGTTTAGTGTGGACTTAAACCGGTTTGACTTAGTTCAAACTTAAATTGGTATAAATCGATTTGTGGACTCGTTTTGTTGGTAATATCGGTATCAATCGAACCCTTGTCTTTACGAGTATTTTTGTCTACACACGAGACGTAAAACAAACGAGAACTCGGCAAATGCAGCATTTGCCGCATTTGCCTGAATCTGATTTGTGCCAGGTCTGGCAAAAAGAAGCGGTTTTATTTCAGTGTTTTTAGGGTTCCGGGGCCAAAATGGCAAAAATGGAAGCCTTTTAGTTTCGCCATGTCTGTCTGTCTGTCTGTCTGTCCGTCCGCGGCTTTGCTCAGGGACTATCAATGCTAGAAAGCTGTAATTTTGCACGGATACGGACATATATGTAAACTATGCCAAAAAAATACTACAATAAAAATAAAAAATATATTTTTTTAGGATACCTCCCATACCTAGACGTAAACTGAGGGTGTTTTTTTTTTCTCATCCAACCCTATAGTGTGGGGTATTGTTGGATAGGTATTTTAAAACCATTAGGGGTTTGCTATGTCAATTTTTGAATTCAGTGATCTGTTTGCGAAATATTCAACTTTAAAGTGCAAGTTTTCATTATTAAAATCAAAGCCGGTGGGTGGAAAAATTTGAAATAATTCAGGATGGTATTAAGTATATCAAACTTTCAAGGAAAACTATAACGCCTAAGTTTGCTTGAGAATTATTAGTAGTTTAAGAGTAAATAGCAGCCTAAGGTATAAAATATACCTAAACTTGGAAGATTACGTATAAAATACGAAATCCTTAGAAAAATATTACTTATTTTTTTCGTAATGGCTACGGAACCCTATTCCGGGCGTGTCCGACACGCTCTTGGCCGGTTTTATAATGTTGCACATAACGACGCAACCAAAACACTCACATAGTGCTACTGATGCATGGGAACAATGGAATAAAAACTAGCATGTACAAATTTTTATTGAATAAACTGTTGGAGATCTAGAAGTAATCTATTTTTTTTTTGCATCCAAAGTACGTGCCTACTGAAACGACAGCCTAGATTTTAGTTTTCATGGAAGTTTAACTGACAACTAGTAGGAACTAGCCTTACCTACCTACTCTAACTCTAATGTTAGGGGAACCCATGTGTCTCAATTTCATTCATCAAATTGCATCCCGTTTCTCACGCCTCCTCGTTAAACCAAGTGGTGTATCCGCAGGGCCTGAGACCTGGACCGAGAAGTTCCCCGAAGCACGGGGCGCGCGGCAGAGCCCCGTGGACATCGACACGACAGCGGCGAGCAGCAGCGGCAGCGCCCCGCCCCTGGAGTGGCGATACTCTGTGAACCACACACGCTCGGTTGTCAACCCGGGCTACTGCTGGAGGGTCGACGAGAATGGATACGACTCAGGTAGCTACTTAAAATAACGTCAGTGGCAAACAGGTATTAGGTTTACCGGATGAACAGAATTGGCATTCGACTGTAACTGTTGCTGACCCTGCAAAATTTTGCCATTCCCCTCTGTTTGTCAATGTAAAACCTAGACATTCAGCTTATTTTCATCCTTAGGACGAAACACCTTTACTTATTTGAAACCCTCGTGTTTTAATCGTTGTTACAGATTAACGTTTATGGGTGCGCACTTAGCACGTCCATGGCTCTTAGAATCTTCACGCCTCTAACGTGTAATGCAAATATAATCTAAACTAACGTTTAATAAACAATTAGCAGTGGTAGGTATTTTCAAATGTTTATAAATGTTTACATTAGCAGAAGTGGCGTGTTACGGAAACGCGCGTGTGGCGTGGTAAAATTGAGCGTTTCGTTAAATAACACACATTTTCGGGTATATTACGATACTTTCTTAGTTATGTAATTCACACAATTAATTAGGTTTTAAATATGCCAGGTGCTTTAAACGCCACCAATTTGCACACCATCGCGGCTGTCCTCTGGTTGAATTCGCGAATACACGATGACTCACCTAGGCGCTGGCTAGTCGTTCCGACCAAATGAGTTCTACAGATCTGCATCTAACTGGGATCAGTTACCTAAAATAGGTAACTTTTTAATCAAAATTGTTAAAGATTGAGTTTTTGAGACGCAAACCAGTTAATTCAGTACTGTACAGAGATAAATACTTAAAGGTATATAAATAATAAATTGTGATGGATGACAAGAAACCGCTTCATAAAAAAAGTTGTGTTTTCATATAGGTACCCACAGTTAATGTTAATGCAAGGATGATTATTTTTGGACGGAATGGTATTTTTGTATGAAACAAAAAAAAATATTACCAGACAATACTTAAATAACTTACGTGTATAATTGAATCTTAGGTTATTAATTACATACCCTGAAAATATCCACACCTAATTTTCCAGCACCTTAAATGTACACGTGTTATTTTTTACGTGTTTTTCTTATGTATCACGTCAATGTCACTTGTCAAGTTTGTTTATTTTACAATTAAACAATTAATGCGAAGCTATTACCTATAATTATGCAAGAAAAACAGATTCTAATTTAAAATTATTTTTTTTCGTGAAAAATTTAATGATCATATCAATGAACTGTAGTCGTCTGCCGAAGTTAACGAAGTTTGATTTGATATAAATTATTCCTTGAAGAATAAGTTAGTCTTTCGAAGGTGTTGGTAGCTTATAGCTTAGTGGTTTCACCTATAGCTTCTCAAGCAGGGGCACTGTTCAAACCTGGCTCGCACCTCAGAGCTTTTATAAATTTATCATATTATGCGTAAAATTACTTTTTAAATTTACGGTGCGAGATTTACGGTGTAGGAGAACATGGTAAGAAACCATCGTACATAGGTGCTTATTTAATGGTGTGTGTGAAGTTACCAATTTGAAACTTCAGGCCTAAGCTCTCTCGTTCTGAGAGGAGGTATGTGCCCTGCAATGGGACGTATATTAATCCAGATACGTGCCAATCGCAACGTTACATATGAACTGAAACAATTACTTTGCTCACCTGCGACCTTACAGTTCATTGATATCGCCTCCGCTAAGTAACACCCGATTCAATAAATTATTTAAAAACGTTACCTGTTGCAGAATTGCGCGGAGGCCCGCTTGGTACAGACGTGTACAAGCTGCAGCAGTGGCATTGCCACTGGGGCGCGGTGGACGGGCAGGGCTCCGAGCACACCGTGGACGGCCGCTCCTTCTCCGGCGAGCTGCATCTGGTGCACTGGAACACCTCCAAATACAACAGCTTCACTGAGGCCGCGGGCCAGTACGATGGACTCGCAGTGCTCGGCGTTCTACTTATGGTAAAGCAACAAAGTCTTTCACTACTGTAACAATTAAGGGGATCACTAGTGACGACGGTTTGCATAGGGTTAGTGAATTTGACTATGAAGCTACGGCTCCCGGACTTGACTACTGATAGGAGTAGACTTTTGGGAGATGTCATTATGGTTGTTTGTAGTCCATTCGTGTATGGATGTTTCATACATTTATCTATATAGGTAAATGTGTTTAGCCGTTGTCTAGTACCAAAAACAGCTACAAGCTTTGGTTGTTTTGTGGCTAGGTCAATTGGTGTGAATTTATTAAAATATCAACCTTGCTGTACATAGAATAGTCTGCAAAACAGGGAACCTTTTGTCAACATACATACTTACTTACGAATCTGAATATTGACCACCTTCACTGGCTAATATTGCTACCTATTATTACATAGTATTTGATAGTGACTACCTTAGTATCTTATAAACACTCCATCTCTAATCGTTTTATATCAACAACAAATCATCCATATTGTAATGTAAACACATTAACCGGCCATTTTTTGGCGGCGTTTTTATTTGCTAAGCATTTATGATCTCGCGTGTATATTGCATTACCAGCTACTGAACACAAATAGCATATCAATTACATGTATCTTCAGTGACATGCTGGGCCGGGGTATATAGGTAGTGTGTCTTTCCCACCTACTCCCTAGGTCGTTGATTGGACGCATTACGCGAACCGAACGCTGCGTTGATTGAAATTTCCGTGATGTCTAGATGTACCTGCTGCAGAAATGTTAAGTACGTCTACAGACCTGTTTAGTTCCTGTGAAGGTGAACATACAATCGTAACATAAGTACATAGACGTTTTATACCGCTCACAAAGGAAAGAGACCAACGAAATAGAGAACGGCACGCCATTCCGATCACAAACTTTCACCAGCATGCCTCGTATTTGCACGTGGTGCAAAAAATATTGTTATCCTATTATAATCAACAAGTATTGGGTTCCTCAATATTACGTTTTGATCAACTACCTATATTACTTACTCGTTTATTTACTTTCTTTTTGAATTCTATTCTCCCACTGAAACCTTACAGTTTACTGAAATTATTAAATGGTCATCCTATAGAAAAGTATGGGTTAGGTTAGGTTTGTTTTATAGCAACTCTGAACAATTATTGGCCTCAGAGAAAAAAGAGTTCTGACAAACATTACGTTCGGACTTCCAATAAGTATGCGAGCCGTTATGGACCCACAGAATCCCGGCCAAGAGCGTATCAGACACGCCCAAGATAGGGTTCCGTAGCCATTACGAAAAAATCGACTTATATTTTTCTAAGGATTTCGTATTGTGTGCGGAATCTTCCATGTTTAGGTATACTCTTAAACTACTTATAATTCTCAAGCAATCTTAGCCATAATTTTCCTTGTAAATTTGATGTACTTACTACCATCCTGAACTTGGGGGGGACAGGCTCGATTGTAATGAAAATTTTCACTTCACAGTTGAATATTTCGCCAACAGATCATCCCCACTATACGTCTATGGGAGGTGCCCTAAAAATTTTTTTTAGTTTTTGTTATTTTACCACTTTGTCGGGCGTGACTAATATGTATATTCATGCCAAATTACAGCTTTCTAGTACTAACGGTCTCTGAGCTTAGCCGCGGACGGACAGACAGACAGACAGACATGGCGAAACTATAAGGGTTCCTAGTTGACTACGGAACCCTAAAAACGAGTAGGTAATGGTGTTTGAAAAAGGAAAAGTTGTATTTGCATTAGCGCTACATAATATCTAATATGCCTACATGTGTGTTGCTATGATGCAACATCGATCTTGTTACGGAGGGCTTCTGACTCCCCCCTGAGCCTGAGAGCTAAGCCGTTAGTGTCGTGCAAATGCTCTAATGAACATAAATAGAACAGTTATATAATACATGTTGGTGTGAGACACTGAAGCCGCGCCGAGTCAGCAATTCAATCCTTTTATACTAACGCAACTTACTTAATTACTTGTTCACTACTACTCATACGCGTAATAATGTATTTACATGTACTTACCTACATGTATCCTAAATATTTCCGTTACCGTTCTACTTATAATTGGACCCTAACTCTATTTCATATGCAAAATGACTAACTTATGAGACGTTATTATAATGACTTGAAACGTACCTACTGCAATTAGAAGTATACGATCTCGATCTTAATTTGATTGGTTAGAAAGGCAAAACCAGATCTGTGGGAAGACTATCAAGCCCTATAACACGATAAGATTTAGATCATTCTGACTAAAGGACAGTTACAGAAATGTCCCTGTTGTCCTGGTATGGTCCCATCAGTATTGTTGGATTGTCATTACTCTTACCTTAGGTAGTGCTCAAAAACAAAATAATAAACATTGCGTCTTTGGGTCGAAATCTGAATACAATGGAAATACATCGGAATAAAATTTGCATCACAATACGTATGTGTATGAATAAGTACCTACTCATAAATAGGTATGAACAGATGAGCGCACACATAAAATTCACGTAAAAACGATAAGTAACCCATTGGCTTAGGACAATATAGCTGGTCATACCTCGCGTCTCGTAATTAAATTGATGTTTTTGTTTACTTTAAGTGATTAGATTACTAACACATTTCAATAAAATAACATTCTACTTTGTCACAAAAATTAAGGTCGGTATATTTTCTATTTCACTACGATCCACTCATGAGACCTAATGACAATGGAACCTAATTGAAAAAAATATATAACAAAAAATAGAACCGACTACAAAAAACCATGAAAATATTTTTCTATTTTTTTTTTCTACTGAAGTCGGTGCCTCAGCACGAGCCAGCAGGAGTGACCCTATAGTCGTCTACCTCACCTACATACGAGTACTTATATATTAGGCTTCAATCACTCCTGCTGGCTCGTGCTGAGGCACAGACTTCAGACTGGTAGAAAATTATTTTCATGGTTTTTTGTAGTCGGTTCTATTTTTAGTTATAATTTTTTTTCACGCTTTTTAGTGTAAATAATCTAAGATTCAATAGTTGAATGTCAACTCCTCGACACCTTTTACGAAAGATTGCTTTTTCCGATGCAGAGACGTTCATTATCGAGGAGTGCTTTACCAACCCCTTCCATTTCACCATATACATTACGACGAGCATAAATTTCTTAGTAACTGTGTTAAAGTAATTGAAATTCAACCCGTGAAGTACTTGTTATTGAGTAGTAGCTTTGTTAGTCAAATGTGGTCTTCATTATCAGTTCCACTTCATCAAATGATGATTTTCAAGAGCAAATGCACGAGTTACTACTAAATATATCCAAATTACCATAGGTGTCCCTACAATATTTGAAGAGTTCCCTCGATTTCCTTAGGATCCAATCATCAGATCCGGATTTGGTGCTTATGGGACCCAAATAAAGGCATTCCTTCCTAGATGAACGAAAAAATATATTTCAAATCGGTTAGTAAATGACAGAGTTCTGAGGTAACAAACATAAAAAGTATTTACAACCGAATAGATAACCTCCTTTTTAAAGTCAGTTAAAAAAGAATCTCATTCCAACGAAAAAAATGATTTCTAATCGGTTCATCAATAACGGAGTTCTGAGGTACCCAAGAGGTATCTAAAAATCATAAAATACAGAACTTTAATCACCTTGAATTGATAACCGTTTTTCCTCCTCTTTTGAAGGCGATTAAAAAACCGATTCACTTTATAAATAGGTATCTCAATATAAATTTTCCCCGTCGCGAAAACATACCTACGTAATGTTTTCCTGCCTACATCTTCAAGACAGGCGCGGAACCAGCCCTCAAAAAAGGTTGTGGTCACAGCCACCCGAAAATCAATCAAGTGCGAGTCGGAGTGTGCACTCACCCATGAACAATCATGACTCATGGACTTTTAATTTGATTATTTCCTTTTTTCCGTGCATCAAGACATTGGGCTATCGATCTCGAATGACTGTGAAAGGGTGTCTTCACAATTCTATTAGGGTTGTGGGCATGCCCATCGTGCCCAAAACAGTGCATCCGCCCTTGTTCAAGAGGATTTTGTACAGTCGAGGAAACTGAATCAGGGTGGAAACTTTTCATAATCAATTTTGCTATGATTTCTGTGGCAAATTGTACTCTCCAACTTCTTTGGTGGCAAATGTATGGGATGTCAGTCATCATGACATTCGTAGCACAAAGGTTCCATCTGGTACGTGATTCAGTTTCCTCGACTGTACCTAAAAACTGAATTATAGGCCACTATAATGGTTGCTAAGTATAATGTTTATTTATTTTCTTTATTTATTCGACTGGATGGGAAACTAGCAAGTGGGTCTCCTGATGCTAAGAGATCACCATCGCCCATAAACATCTGCAACACCAGGGGTATTGCAGATGTGTTGCAAGTGCAAGGCAGCTACATATAATATACCTAACGTAGTCATGAATTCTTTAAATTATACTATAGAAATACATATATCCTATTTTTTACATCATTTTTATTCGGTCTATTTAGATCTCGCTTAAGTTGCCGCCGCAGACTGGAAGTTTAGAGATTATTTCATGTTTTAAACAGTGGTATTTTATTTTTCGTAGGTGGGGAAAAAACACACTGAGCTGGAGAAAGTGGTGCGTCTCCTGCCGTTCATCAGACACAAAGGCGACAAGGTGACGATGTCGGACCCTCTGGACCCGGCGCGGCTGCTGCCCGCGCGCGCCGCCTACTGGACCTATCCCGGGTCGCTCACCACGCCGCCCTGCACAGAGTCCGTCACTTGGATCCTCTTCAAGGAACCCGTCGAGGTTTCCGCAGAACAGGTCATTTACAATTCTATTAAACGACAAAGCTACAACAATTAGTAGTCAGGTCACGCACCTGGCAAGAATTGAATTCTTTGTTAGGTAGTAGGTATCTTTGCCAAGTCAGCCGACTCTCATATCGGGTCGTGTTTAACTTATGCACATTGGAAACAAGTTCCCGTGGTAAATACATTAAGCAGCTAAAACGCCGACGGGTGGCGCCTACCGGTTCTCGAGAGCGTCGCGTACATGTTTACCTGTTTGCTGATGTGCACCCACGGACCTCACTTTCGAATGTCATTAAGATAAGCGCGTTATTGTAGCGTCGCCTTATCATTTGAAATGCCACACGGCTGACGTTTTAACGTTTCGAATTTCAGTTGGCGCTGATGCGTAAGCTGCGGTGTGGGGAGGCTTCCTGCGGCGAGGAGGCCATGGAGCTGCTGCACAACTCGCGGCCCACGCTGCCGCTGGGCAACCGCGAGCTGCGCGACTACGGCGGCAACTAACACCAGCCCAGCCCTGTGACCGTACAGCCGCACCACTGACAGCTAGCCGTTGCAACTGACGAGCCACCACGCCACCTGCCACGCTATCACGCTATAGCGCAGCCAAGGGCGTAGTGACGTATCTTATGTGGGAATCACGCAAGAGTTCCTAGTTGCACACAAGTATTTTATGCCGTTGTATTATTATAACCGCCTCAGGTACTTACAGGGTGTTTCCGTAGTGTGCCCGCAACGCGCCAGTAACGCGTGACGCCGGATTAAATACGAACGGGTCGAAGGTTAAAACAATAAATGGAAATCATAATATGAACATTCAAGTGCCTTAGGCTATCGGTTCTCATCTTAACAAAATAATTATAAGACATTTTATGTAAGAATTGTACGATTTGTATTTAATTTACCTTCCTTAGAAGGAAAACGCTTGGTTAGCGCAATTAACCTATGTAGGTACTAACGTTATCTGCATCTTATTTACCTACCGTAATGGGACTTTATGTATAATGTATAACGTTATCACAAATTTGTACAGTGGAAAACCGCATGTCCGGGTTAGAAATTGAAATAATGTTATATCGAAATTTGGCTATAGATATAACCCCCTCACATGGTTTTACTCGTGTATGTGTTTACGTAAAAAAGTAGGGCAAATTTAGAGCAAAAGTGTCAAGATTGATGAAAAGATTATATTTTTGTATAAAAATTGTAGAAGTTTCTGCTTGATACAAGCCTGTAAGTTCATATCTCGTCCATACTGTTAACCATATTTCTACAACTATTATATCTGTTGTGCATGATGTTTTACAATCTTGTAAGTGATATATTATGTGCATTAACTGTTGTACGTGCAGCTAGTTATGTCGTACGTATAGGATAACCGCGTGCCTCGACTGTAGACAAACGGCGCAGTTATGTTAACTGTGTCGTTAGATGAGTATTACAATAAGACTCAATCTGATCCGCGAGACGCTTTAGAGTAGGATAAGCTTGTAATGATTTACAATAAAATATATGTTACAAATTCCACGTGTTTTAATAGCCAAAGTCAACTTTTTTAGGTTTCCGTACCCGAAGGGTGACAAACGGAGAACTAATATTAATGTCGCTTTGCTGTCCGTCTGTCTGTCTGTAACAGAGCTGTGTGCAGAACTGTATAGATAGGCAGCCACGCCAATGTTTTGCCAATGTCTGAGACCAAAGCCAATATGATATTTATTATGAAAAGGTTTCAAAGTGCGTAACATTCAAAATAGGTAGAAGTCAACGGATTCCTGAATGGTCAACATGTGTACATGTGGCGGAAGGTCCATTCGATACAAGGGGTTCTGGTTAAACAATTGATTTTTACTTAATAAATATATATTTTTTAAAAAGGTAAAAACACTTAAAACACTCCTCGTTGATACAAATCTTATCACTATACGAAAATAATACATATTAACCGTCGTCAATTAAATTATTGGCAGAGAAGTAGAAGTGATCAAAACAAAGTTAGGTCAAGTAAATAAAACCTATAAGGACCTTTGCACACCGCGTTTATTTTCTTTTATTTGATGCCATCGGAATTGACTGTAATCAGCTAGGTATTGTGGTCTTCTACATATATATATATATTTCTATGAATAGAATCAAATAATGCTAGATTCTCAAACTATTATCGTCCATATTCGCCTCACAAAACTTTAAAAAGGACAAATTTAAATATCAACTTAATCTGCCTTATTTCTTTTTCTAATACGACAAGAATAGTGCACAATTTAATTAGTATATTAAGAGTATTATGAGGCCAATTAACACTAAAACTTAAATAAATTGCAAAAATATAGGAAATTACATCGAATGTATAGTCAAGTTCATAAACTTGTTAGAAAAAAATTGATCAAAAATAACTGAACTCTATTGTTAACGGCGTAGAAGCGTGATCAGATATTTTTGATCAAATTTTTGCTCAAAAGTTTATGAACTCTACTCTATAATTTACTCTTAACCTTTTGCGTGACACAAGTAGTTTTGTAGCAAATAGTCAACCAAGAAAGTAATAATAATAATAATAATCTCAAAGGGAATGGTGACTGACGATAAAATAATATAGACTGTGATGTCTGTGATACTACTTTCTGCCATACCTATTACCTATATACATACATGTAGGTAAAGTCGAACCTTTTGATACCTGGCCTACCTTAAAACATTCTCACAGATATCGTATTACCACAAAACTTTAAAAACCGTCGAACGTGTGTTTAATATATGCCAATTCATAGAAACCTGATATTTTAGGTATGTCTAAGTACCTAGTGCTGATATTTTAGGTAGGTCTAGTAGTTTCAAATTTTTGGTAAGACCAGTCAGTTTTAATGATTTTTTCCTTGTCAATGTGATGTCACTATGATATTATCTGTGAAAATATTCTACAGTGGATAACGATTCTATTGGTTCGAAAGTATCTAGTAGTCTTTCAAATAAATTACATTTACTGAGCCATTATGTGATACAATCAGTCCTTAAGTTTAATGAAAGACTTTTTCTCTGCATTAGGACGTAAAAAATAGAACAAAATATTGGACAAACATGTAATAGTTACTAGGTACAGAAGTGGTACAGAAGCATAAATAAAGGAAATACTATTTTGACATAAAATTGTCTACTGATTAATATGATACACGTCGTATATGGAGCAGGCAAGTCAGAATGAAAAACGGATGAGTGGTTGTGGAACTACTCGATCATTTTCAGGTCCACAAGCACTTATCTGCTTCTGCTGCTGACCGTATAATATACATTACATTTACGCCACATTTGTTCCAGTTAGATTGACTAGAAATTCTGCACATAGTTTTCCTTCTGATCTTAACAAAAAACAATCATACAAATCCTTCAATGGGACGGTTGTTACTTGTTCGCTTTAAAATATACCGATGAGCAAAAATAAATGGTCATTTCTTGCCATTAAAAGTTGCGTGCAAAGTCGTCAGTATAATTAATTATATTGAGCTAACTCAATATAATTACATATATCTAAATATATGTAATTCCCACGATCAGTCGATCAAGGATCTCGTCACATCTATAGACGCGGAATCGGGAAAACTCTATAGAAAAAAGCTTCATGTCTACAGAGTAGGAGCTGAAACGCATGTTTCGATTCCGCGTCGATAGATGTAAGGAAACAAAGCACAACTGAAACCGGCAACCGTAGCATCATTCCTGCGAACATGTAATATTTTTTGACTTAATTAACTGAGCGTGGCAATTATACGGATTTATTACTAGCTCGAGATAAAAAAAAAACAATGCACTACCTACACGTTTAATATAAAAATAGTTCAAATCTCTACTTCTTCATATGTTATTTTATTGCATGCCTCGTCAAGCAAGTCAGTGTTAAAATATGAACTTCACATATCACAAATTTGGCAATCATACAAGTGGAATTGGCTAATGCATTTGATATTTCTATGTAGGTATAGTCGACCAAGAAATCTCTTTACCACCCTAAGGTTCTATGTCAATTGTACGGCTTAAAGCGTCAAGGGCTATTTTCAATTACAAGTCAATACGACAGTCTGCCTTTTTTGTTTTTGGCTCACGTGGTTGGCGTATTTGGCACAAACGCAACAATTATTCTTATGGACTGAACCGTAGGATATGTCACAAAAAATGGTAAAGCACTTACAGGTCGATTTATTAAAATTGAATTTCAATTGAATGAGTCAATGATAATTCTGTGTGCATTACAAAAAAATTAAATACCTACAGATTGATTCAATAACTGATAATCGTGTTACAATAAATAATTGTTTACAAAACATTAGGAGACTCTGTATAAGAACAGCACTCACACAGTGACAAATAAAATGACATTACTTCCGTTCAATTTATTCGGGCCAGCTTGTTCTGAATCGACCTATACTAAGTCGACTATAGCTATAAGAGAATATCATTATATTTTCCTAATTTCTACACCGACAAAACAAAGTCTGCGTGATATTCAACTAGGTGGGATAAATTGTAAAAAGCACCATGTTAGCAAGCAGGCTAAAACTTAATAAGATCTTCTTCAGATTCCTTACTGTTTCCATTTTCATTATTAACACCATATTCCATTGGTTTCGGTGACATTTTCCTTCTGGGAGGCACAGGGGCATCTCCCAATATGCCCGTTGTGCCCAGAAACTTGCCGTACTCGGCTAGCATTTTGACTTCGGGGTTGACGTCGGCCCTCCGGCTGTTCGGGGACAGTTTGGTGCGCACGGGCGGGCTCGGCGCGGCGCGGGAGTACACCGGACGGTTATCGAATATCGTCCCATCTAAAGATTCAATATGACTCTTGAAAGCCGCAGCCGTCTTACTTCTTTCCAAGGAGAAAATTTTGGCGTCACTTTTTACTATTTCACTTTCATCTGTTTCGTCAGTATAGAACTTAGTTTTGTGTGAGTGATGCAAGTGTTTGTGTGTGTTGGCGTCTGATTTGCTTCGCTCGAGCGTGAAGGCACTGGCGGCGTGCAGGTGGCAACTGAATGAGCTCGTGTTGACCGTGCAAGCCGGCACGGTCGAAAACGGGATGGCAGGCGCCCATAAGCAAGCACCCTCATTTCGCGGTACCAGTAATAGAGGGTCCTGTAATTGATTTATTCAAGGGTCACAACTTTTTGGATGATTTATACAACTTTTTACTTTGTTCCTCCGCTTCCAAAGCTGCAGTTGGTAGCGCAGGAGCATATATTATATACGACACAGATACTTAAACAATAGTACAGTCACCAGCTTTAATATCTGCCACAGCGGAGCGTGTAAAAATATCTGACACGTCCTTCCGGCCCTAGTAATACAGTCGTATCAGATATTTATGCACTGTACATTGGCAATTCGTGAATAATAAAGTTTGACGGACGAATCGTAGCTGAGTTCACGGATTGCCATTTCCTCCGAAGCGTTGAATAGTGTTTTCTTTGAACAATTTTATTGGAGGAAATAAAATTAAATTGTCAAATATCTCAGGTCTATTTCAGCAATTTAGTATTGTTTCTGAGCACAAGATGTTTGAAATAAAGATAAAACTTTTAAAGACGTTGATTCTATTTGATACCTATGTGATGAAATTTCTTAGTCTAAAACACGTAATTTTGTAAGAAAAGGAAGACAAATATGGTATTTTATACTTTTTTTGATGGCTGCTGAGACAGTACAATATAATGATACGTAACATAACTTTTTTTGCGGTAGCCAAGAAGGCTCCGCCGAGGTCTATTTTTGCTTCTGTAACACATACATTTCGGAGAATAGTTTCAGTCAGCACAGAAAAAGTGAAATGTTAAATAAAACTATACAGAGTACGGGCTATAATTATCAGAAATGTTTACCTTTCCCGTAATAGAGTATATTCTGGACTGCAATGTATGCAGCCTTTCCCGAAGATATTCATAGGAGCATTCGCGAAGTTTGATGACCCAGTGCACGACGTTGTCCTCTGCGCGCGCCGCAAAAACATGGCGCTTCTCGGGCTCATCTCTACCAATTCATATAAAAATAGTTAAACAAATACTATTATATCCTGTAGCATCGTCAGAACCTAAACTATTAAACAAGTTATTTTTGTAAATCAATAAACATAAATGCTGCTGTGGCCTGCAATTGCGTCTGCATACCATGACACTTTCCTGGGATAAAAATAGTCTACATCAATTTGAGCACAGCTTCTTATTTGTGAAAGAATTAAAAATTAGGTTCAGTATTTTTAGATATTTCCACATACAAACAAGCAAACGAAGTTTATTAATCTAGAAGATGTAGATATAGAAAAGTATAGCGAGTTTCTGCTGTTTTCAGCCACTGTTTGTAATGAAAATGGTTTAATAATATGGAGTGTGATTGCAGAAATGCAATTGGTTTTAGTTCATGTACAATATGAGGAGGAATTAAACATGGGGAATGGCGGTTGAAACGCTTTAAAACCCCATCCAGATATTTCATGACAATAGACCAACAGGTGTTAGAGTTTTGATGAAAATCTTTATTTAGTATGTATTTTTCATTTTTGGTGGTGCTTGTTCTTGCATGTAGCTTAACTACAATACAATACCTCTTCATTGTACACCAATTAAATAAACAAAACTACTACCTAGACACCACTGAAGTACCTAGAAAGAAAGAGGCTATGTTTTGCCACATTGTTGAACTGAATGCGGCATTAGCTGGATATATTTAATGTAAATATGTTTTTCTGCGGATGTCATTTATTATTATTGAAAACCATAAAAAAATTGTTATTATAGTCGTTCTTGGACTATGTTGGTTGACATTTTTGAGTAGATATTCAGGGCAAGCAACATACTTCTTCTCTACCTCTCCTACAATTATATATATTAATAAAGAACGTAATAGTACAAGTACAGAAGGTTCTCTCTTTTGATGTTGACGAAAGCCGCCATTTTATATGCCTACGTAATTTTTATTAGCAAAATCACCGCGCACCACCAAGCAACATTGAACTCTAGTGCTGCGCGCGAAGGTCGTTATTATTCAGCACCAACGTTTTGGTTTAGGATAGGGTTGCAAATCAATAAAAAAATAATACTCACATATAACTTAAAAGTAAATTCGGTCAAAAATACTTCGTTTTCTAGCATTTTTAAATTGACGCGCCTACGATCTCCAACGGTCACAAAATGGATAATTGTACAAAGTCGCGTGCCGAATGCGTCGTCGGCTGCCTCAAAGGTTTTGTATACTCGCAGTGGGCATTGGTAAATCGCGAATTACCTATCTGTTCTTTTGTCGCACTCGCACTTAATATGGTTTCGAACAGATTTGGGTTAGTTAGTGTAATGTTATGTACAGAATAGAAAATAGTAAGTGAATTTACAATAAAATAAAATTCATGTTCAGATAACATTATGTACTTTATATACTGTTTAGTGAGGCTATATATATATACCTACTGTTTCAGCGTTCAAACTGTATAATTTAAATATATACCTACTCCTCATCCCAAAAATCGAAACACCACGCTATTTCATGATAGATATTCTAATATCCTCACCAATCATAAAATCGCGAGGTTTATTTTAGGTTCATATTTGTTTGCACTCATCGTGAACTAGTTTCACGAAATCACTCAGCTACACGTAGCGTTACCCGGCGCGACTAGTTCGAGCGAAACTGCGAGCGTGCATGCCGGGCGGTGCTCATAGCCCTACTGAGTTAACCCACGCCGGCGTGGGGTGTTTTGGTACTTACAGAATTGCACCTATATCGAGGAGTGCGCTCCGCAACCCCTAATATTTACAAAGTTATGATTTTTCTTTAGGTAGTCTGAAACTTTTATATTTTTACTTTATAAAATTGTTTGTTAATTAATTGAATAAAACATTGACTTCATTATTTTAAAATTGAATATTTAAAGAGTAAAATATTAAATATGTTCGATTAAATCTAGCTGGGTCTTTAATTTTGCTAGGTGCTTGGAAAACTATTCTGCAAAACAAAAAAAAAATACGCACTATTCCAGCCATGCCAGATCTGCAGTTCTGTGTCAGGCTACAGAAAAGGTATAGGACAATTTTTCAGTTTGTCTCAAAGACCTATCCAAAAATGACAACCAGTTTGTGGACTCTGCAAGCAAGACCTGGCTAAATTATAGTACATTGTGTCTTAAGGGCGGTAAATAAGGAATTACGAACGAGAGTCTAATAGAAGCCCGAAGTCGAAGACTGAGGGCTTTAATGAGTGGATGTTCGTAATTCTAGTACCGCCCGTGTGACATACAATGTTTTTCATCACATTTGCAAGTAAAATTTTAAATTTCTAAAAGAAAAAATATAATTCTTCCAAATATTGGCGATACCTTAGGCTACGCTCTTGGCAGCGCCGCCCTCCCCCTCCCGCAGCATGTGCCTGAGCCGCGTATGCGTGTGGGCCAGCGCGCGCAGCACCATTAGTACGCACATTGACTCATTTACCGACCTTGGGCTTCATGACAAGAAAATTTGTACACGCAATGACTCATTTACCGACCACGGGATTCATGACAAGCACATTAAGGTCGAGGGTTTTATGCAACCAAGGTTGCAACCAAGGTAGCCTGCAGGCATGTAACGACACAGATTACGAGCAAGTGTGATGAAAATTCCTTTTCAGTCACATTGTTTGCAAAAGTAGAAATAAGGAAAAAAACTGAATTCTAATTCAGCATTCAATTAATAATAACTGTAGTGTATTGGAAAAAAAAGGTGTACACTGTAGGTCTTTAATTCAAAGTTGACATATCAATATCATTGAAAAATTTGTACTCCACATAGTCAAAGTCTAATTTTCTTACACTGTGACATAGTACATTTGGCAGTTATTCTTACAATTGATTTGTACTTTATGAAGTATGCAAGGACCTACAAGGATATTAATATTACTTAAAAAAAATTGATGCAGATAATATTCACTTACATGAAAGATATCGAAAATGAAAATGATATATTTGGTCCATGTTCCATCTGAATGGATGAATTTTCCATAACAAATACACCTGCCGGGTTCTTCGTATCAAATTTGCCCATCTCACTTATTTTGAAATAAAACAAATAATTGTTGATGAGCCGAAACCATCTTTCTTTAAACACTGCAAAACAAACAAAGGGTGAACATAGTTAACAGAAATTATGCAATAAACTTCCTTAGTTTTGCTTTTAATTAACTAAGTATAATATCAATGTAACCAAATCTTGCATGTTGATTTTTATCTATTTCCAATAGTCCCCTTGCCTTGAAATTTGGTAAATGTATAAGTAGATAGATCCCTCATGATTATGCAATAATCAAGTACCAATCAAAAAATCTAGGGCATATTAAAAAAAAATTAGAAAGATAAAAAAATAAAGATAAAGATAAAATAATGTTACTAGAAGGAGTTACCATTGAAACCATCACTGGCCATACTATAGTACTATTCATTCGGATAGGATGGGTATGGTGAAACTTGCGTTTTTTCAATTTCACGCCATGAATGTTTCAGGCCAATAATTTATAAAAAAATATACTTGAACCCGAAAGAACAAAACAATAAATTTAAACTATATTACTATGTTTTAAAAATATATTATTATGTTTTAAAACTAAAAAGATAAATTTTAATCTCGTCAAAGTTTCATCGCATAAAACGGAACTCTATTTCAATGGAGCTTGACTTTGCTTATCAACCGAATCGATTCCACAATCTTGTCATATCGTTTAACTTGCATCATCTGTCAAGTAGTAAGAGAGCAAAGGTCTTTAAATGCATCTTTGTATGGAGTGCTTCATATTGTTTGATGTTTTGAACTGGTACTTTGTTATTAAATTTTGTTAAGTTTTTTACTGTTATTAGTTTTGTTGTAGTGCCAAAGAAGACCACACCACATGGTTTGTTAGAACCTGATAGACAAGCAAAAACACTTACTAAGTGGGTGAAGCCACAGGCAAAAACTAGTTAAAAATATAAACTATCACTAATAAAATCGATTACACACCCTTAGCATATTTAATCGCAAACCGCAATAAATCGATTAGTATTTACATTGTCACAACTTGGTCACAACCCTTTAATTGCTTTGACATGTGTCACCATACCCATCCTATCCGAAAAGTACTATAATTGCACTACTGCATTAAAGAATGTGAAAACCAGCAGTAAAAGGCAAATCTAACAAACAATATAATAAAGGCAAATCTAATAAGCAAACATTTGCCTTTTCCAGTTCATCATTTATGCACAACATTCATGAAAACAATAACAGATTTTTCTTGTAAACAAGTGTTTGACATTGCATATTTCACAGCATATTTTGAGGATTCCCTAAACACCTTTTCTGTTTCTTACTGATGGTCATACCTGCTTGATTACGGTATCCGCCATTAGAAACCTTTTTATAGTTTAATCTCCCCTCGATAACACAGGGCTGGTCGCTCAAGTGAGCGAGTTCGCGAACGTTGCATTTCATGACTATGAACGGTCAAAAACACTGCACTTTAGAATTAGGCAAACATGGCTTCCTTTTATTTCATTTTATTAAAAGTAAGCTACTGAAAACACAAAATAAATAAATAAATAGAAGGCATTGAAACCTTAAATAATTTCTACAAAAGGATAACAGACTTCATTTTGTCATTTTTGACATCGAACTATTGACATCTGTGGTGTTTTTAATTTAATTTGGGAAAGGCTAAGGCACCTTAGTGCATACTGCCTAATCTCATGCTAAATAATAAACTCACTTTTGCGTGCCTGAGCCTATGACACGTTTGTATTGGGAGGAAGCGGTTGCTCTCGGACCCCAAGTCAAAAACTCGCTGTTTACACAACCTACTACAGTTCGGTTATTATAAGTTATATGACGTGATTATTATCATATACAATTATTAGTACATTACTGCAGAGGCCATGAAGTAAGGGATTGATGGACGAGTTCGGGGTAGAGAGTCGTAGACGAGGCCGGATAAAACGAGTCTAGCAAAATGTATTACATCAATACTTTAATTATTATGCTTTCTAGTTATAAATTAGTGTGTTAATTAATAAATTACATGTCTAGCAATCCCTGTTCTGGCCGAGGTTTGTATAGTGCTTTTCTCAAACAATGTGAGGAAATATTTCATTCATCCATCCATCCATGCATCGCAACGCATCGCATCGCATCACATCGCATCGCAGTATCGCAAATGCTTACAGAGTAGTGGTGGTTGGCTGTTCGTAATTTTTCCTTTGTCAGTTTAATGTTAGCAAGCAAATTTAAAAAAAGTTAGAGCAGAGGACAATAATGGATTTTCATACATACTTCATGGCCTAGGCCAAGAAGTTATGTAGGGAGGGTAGGGAGCCATAAATGAGAAACTTCATGTCTCCATTTCGTGACATTAACGCATACATTTCCGAGCATATTTGAGAAAAAAATATTATTGACATAACCTCTGAGAGTTTTATATTTATTACCCAATTCCAATTTAAATCTATATATTCTTCAATGTGTCCTCCATTAGCAATCCTCCGGTCACCTCCGGTTCTGCGAGTGTCCATGAGCTCGCTTACCGTTAAGTGCCTGCTCGTTTTGACCGCAGAATTATTAATTTAGGGTCTGATGATTATAATCAGGTGATGAAATAAAAGAAACGATTATAATTATTAATTTATTTTAACTTTTAGTACAAAATAAAACTAGTACACCGGGATACATCTCAAACTTAGCATTTGCAATGTTGAATAGTCCGAGCCTTACCACAATAAGTCTTCTCATTTGTACTATTTTAGACACTATAACCTCACACAATTAGCTCATTTCCCCATCAAAAAATAAAAAATAAGTCAATACTGAATAATGTTATCACTCCCCGAGAGTACGTGGTCAAGACATGACATAACTCTACCTTACAGCACACTTTTGAATGATTTTTAGTTAACTTAGTATTCATCAATCATCACTTGATGAATAACAAATTTTGAGGTTTGGAGCGGCATTAATGAGTTTTTTCAGGCACAATCAAGCCGGTGCAGTCCAATGCTCGAAATACAGAAAACGACATCAATAAAGTGTTTCATCGTTACTTTATCCGATTCCTTTTTATCGGTCAGTTACACGTCGTTTCTGTATTAAAAGTATTAAATCTAAAAATCTCATTCACTAAGCCCAATATCGTTCTGTCTGATTTTTACCGATGCGTACATGTTAATTCATTATTCATAACGCTATCACAACATTTGTATATTGTGAAAACCCTTATCCATATAACAATATAATAATAGTGCACAATTTACGTTCCAATTAAGTGATTGAAAATAACACCTTGATTTCAAAAATATGTTTGTCACACAACGGCACAATATCAAGGAAAATTGAATTATTTTGAAAGAAATACATTGATATTTTTAACAATATGGACCACCTTCGCGTCTTTACATAAGATTAGCGACTTCTATCAAAATATTTAAGTCTTAAAAATATCTTGCTTGGTAGACATCGTATTTCGCAGTATGAAACTTATTACTAGAAGGCGGATTAGTCCAAGTCGACGAAAGTACTGAGCTGAGTCTGTCCGTTTGTTTGACCCGATCGCTTAAAATTAAGTTCTTGGAAACCCGGGGCACACCTGCGTTTACAGCCTATACATCAATGAATATAGCATTAGGCGCAAATGTGACCCAGGCATCAGATAAAAATGACTACCCCACTTTAAACAGTTTGATTACATGAAGTTCAGCAGTACGCATAAAGCAAATATGACCTGTTCATAAACAATGTACTTATTATAATATACGTTAGCTTCTCGTATCATTAAGTGATAAGATAACCTATGAAGTAATGATGGTCAGTCAAAATAGCGCTCTCTTGGTTTAATAATATCAGTGAGGAGATTCATAAATAATGTTAAGGTTATTTAAATTGAACAAATGAGGTGTGCTTTGTTTTAAGTACAGCTCCGTCTTAGAAGTCTATGCTACTGCTACAAAGTCCTCTTTTTTACCGCAATTTGTAAACAAATTGCTTTTTTCTCATATTTGTTTATGAAAATAGTTGTTTATACCTACACTGTAAGGCTACACGAAAAAGAATTACTAGCCGATATAATTTAAATTTCACACTATTTACCGAACGTACAATACCAACATGGGCGTGTACACGAAATATCGGGTCGGTATTTCCATGTCGGTATTATCCATGCCGGTAAATAGTGTCACCCCCGGAAACGGCTCGTTAACACTACATGATTGGCCAGATATATTTCTGAATCGTATTATGTGGCCTACAGGGTATATAGGACGCTGTTTTGCAATACTGAGTCAACCCACTGTCATTTTGCAATACAATGTCAACTGTTAAAATTATTTTCTGAGGGTTGACAATGTATTGCAGGTCATCGTTCATCAACCATTACCTCTCATATTTCGTTTTCTAGAATTTTTTAACCATACAACGGCAAAACCTACTGACACTGGCAAATTGTCTTTCAATGGACAGAGCCATATTTTATTAATAATAATAATAATAACATTGTATTGCAGAATTAATCAGGGTTAACACACTATTGCATAACAGCTTCCTTATGTCGTCATCCCTTAAAAAATAATTAAAACAAAAAAGAGTTTCTTTAGAAAATGATACAATGGTAGTATTTCAAAGTATTCATGTTTTCCTATTGATAATATACCTAGCAAAACTAGCCACTTAAGAAACTTTTTAAGTTATTTATTTGTATCAATTATTTGAGATTAGTTCTCGTGATTTGCCTAATATGTATAATCAAATCATTTTTCATTCAAATGTGTTGACATCTGAACCTTCTGGGATACCCACGGCAAACAAAAAAATCTTTTCATGTCATTTAAAATTGAATATGTATTCCGTATAACTATGTATTTACAACTATCTCTTTGAAGATCACGAATTTAAAGTTTCATTATCTTCGTGATGTTATCAATTTGGGGTTTCGGTTTGCTTATGGTTTCCAAGCAGCAGACACTGCGGCTAAAAAGACTTTTTTATTCTACGAACTAGATCCATACAATCCTAAACGAAATCAACTGTTTTGCTTAAAGGTTCACAATACCTAATGAAATGACAGACAATTAAATGATGAAAAATTTTGCTTCATAAACGTTAATTCTCGTAACAGACTTTCACGAGTCAAACCTTCACATTCAGAAATTAAACCTTCACATTCAGGTATTAAACCGTCAAATAAAATGCTTAATCCATGATCATAATCATAACTTATAATCACAATTGAAATGTCATAGTAAAATCAATATGAACAAAATAAATTTATGTGAGTCATGCAAAATCAACGCAAAAACAAAAACTGTTTTCCAAAATACGACATGATTATTTGGCACTTTACAATTTAGAATTACATAATTCTAAAGGTAATTAAAATAACATAAATTAAAAACAGCACCACATAACGCTTCTTTTGCTGTATATTTTGTAAGTTATTACATGTCAGGCGTCTATTGTAGTCACGGTATTTAAAATTGAAAGCTGTATAAAATCGTGTTATTTTGTTTAATCTAAAATTCTACTGCGATTAATATTATTCAGAAACCAGTTCTGATGCCAAACTACCTTTAGTCAGAAAATCAGTGCAGGGGACAACTAGAACTAGTAGCGACTCATTCGGTATTTTAATTTTTATTCATATGTTCTTAGTGTAGTCAAAAATATGTTATAATTTAAGGTGTAGTCGAGATGTTGAAGGACAGTAATTTCACGCATTGTATTGCTTGTTTTTTCGTTAAGTGAGTATGTACGCAAAAATAAAACTTTGCCGCACTACTAACAATACGCAGTGCGGCTAAGGCATCGGTAGTAAATTCAGTCAGTATTTGGCGCCAGTCAAGTTTCGTATTTCACGTACTAACTAAGACTACACAATGTCCGTCAAATGCATCACTTACATTACCTATATTCATAATATTTACAGCGATATCACCTAAGATTCTCAAAGAAATGATTAACATTATTCAGACTGAGCCTTCCGTAACATCGAAAAATAAAAATAAAACTCATAAACAACAAACATTCATCGAACAACCAGCGACAGAACGAACCGCCGCATTATCAGCGAATCATGTATTTCAGAATCTAGGACCTAAATGAACACATGAAATACGATCCGTCACGGTGCTATCAACCCGCGGAGCGCCCGAATGGAACGGCGACGTAAACCTATAATTAAATAATTACAATTCTTAAACGTATGATAAACTCAATAATATACATAATTACATTATAATATATTCGAAAAAAAAAATAACAAAAACTTCGACGCGGTCGACATCCAAGCGGGCTCTCGCGGTCTCCACACAAAATGGCGGGCGACCGACAAGGCGCTCTATTTACAAAGTAAACATTACAGCGGTCCGATGGTAATTATCCTAGGGCTATGGGGCCGCGCTAGCAGCGCTGGTGCGCGAACCGGCAGACGTCGCAGCGCTAGGTGCGCGGGCGTCACATCGCCGGCCGCTCCCAGTCCACGGCGGCGGGCGGCGGCGCGCCCGACCACGCGCCCCAGCGCTCGCGCCGGAAGAAGCGCTTCTTGAAGTGATGCGCCGCCAGCGGGGACGGCGACCGCGCCGCCGCCGCCGGCGTGGCGCGCCCCGCACCGCCCGCCGCCGCGCCGCCCGCGCCCCCCGCGCCGCCCGCGCCCGCCGGCCGCGCCACCTCGCCGTGCCCGATGCCGGAGTCGGGTGAGGTGTTGTACGCCTCGTCCGACCGCCGCCGCTTATCGTCGATCGCCGTCGAAGCCATCGATATTATCTGATCGAAGCGAAAGGCTATCCGGTCCTGCCATTTGCTTTCTTCCACTTCCTCACCGGCATCGCCTTCTGAACAAAAATAAGTATTATAACTTCGGCTTCAAAATTCTTTTTCTCAAACATGCTATGTAATGTTTATGTTGTGTTCCATAAAACAGGCTTCAAAATATACTGTTGCAGGCCTAGGCCTGCAAGACAACAGTCTTTTGTTTCAATGCAAAACGTCAAATATCCACGATAAAGGCCATTATTCACGACTTGAAATTAATAATCTGAATTTCTATTGTTTGCAAATCAACTTTAAAATATCTGGCCTAGTCAATCAGTGTTTTCCTGTTTCACCACTCCCTGTTGAGTTCCTGTTATCTTATGGGGCAGATATGTAATACGCCGTCTCTGTTCATTTTATTGTGTAACCAACAGCAACGGCATCACAGAAATAAATCACATTGTAGCGACACAGGATAGTTTGCGATAATGGCTAAGAGACACCATCTAAAGGATTCGCGTCGAAAGATAATACAGTATTAGGAGTAACCAGGCAACCTGCACAGCAAAATAATAGAGGAGCTTAACAGCGAGTAAGCAAGTAAGCCTACGCACCTGGCGGTCTGGCGCCGTCGGGCAGTTCGTCGACGAGCGGCGTGGACGTGTTGGAGTGCGGGTCGGCGGGCGAGCGGCGGCCCGCGCCCTCTTCGCCGCCGCCGCCGCCGCCGCCGCCACCGCCGCCGCCGTTGCGCCCGCGCCAGTACTCCGACGCGAGCACGCGCGCTTGCAGGCATGCCGCTAAACCTGTCGTAGTAAAAATGTACTAATTAATACTTACAAGGAAATATTTACTTCTGAGCGTTGTTAGAGGGTTATTCTAGTATTATTTTAACTTGTGTTCATTGCAATGTATGTAATATTAATATTTGTGTTCGTAGTGATTATTCGGTAAATTGATGGTTTGATAGCTCTAACAAATTAAGTTTGTACAAACACAAACATCACGCCTGTATTCCCAAATGGGGTAGGCAGAGCACACGAAACGTTACCGCTTCGGAGCCACTAAGTAAGTTTGTTAGAATGAATAATCACGAAAAAATAGCAGATGCGCGGGTGGCCGATTGCTACCTATTGGCGCACAAATGATTACAAATCCAGTTTCGATTTCGGCCCTAGTTTTGGAAGATTTTCTGTAGAAACTTATACCCAGTGCCATCCACGAAGACGCGTGATTTTGTCAAAATTAGCCATTAATGACATTGTAATAAGAACCACGGCACGCGTCATCGTGAATTAATCTACCTATAGTCCATTCAGGATAACATTGGACTCTAGAAGGTCACAGAAGAAGGGGTCCTAAACATTTTTTGTGAAGTCGTAATAATGATGATGATGATGATGATTATTAAAAGCAGTAATAAGATGAAGTCATAATTTTCTTTACTTTGTAAGTAGATTAATACGTAATGTAGGTACTTATAGAAAAACAATATTAATATGTAATTTGATAAATAATATTAATTCGATTTATATAATTTAATAACCGAATTTCGTGGACACATCCGCTCTCAATCCCTGTTTAAAAATATTCTACTCGTAGTTTCTGCTATGAAGTTCAAGCTTTTTTCCATTCTAAATTTCATCAAATTTTGTGAAAAATTAACTATTCGTATAAATTGATTAAAGGCCATCACATTTTGATACAAACTGGCGATTAAAAACTATAAATAATGTACAGAATATTTCTTGACTTAACAATTTTTATAAAAGTTTCGTTTCTAGCAGTGTGTTCTTTATCTCTGCCACTTTAGGTATTTTATAGGAAGACGTTTCTGTTTTTAACAAACTAGAAAAAGTTTATTTTATTGTTTTAAAATTATCATATGAAAAAATCCCTCTTGTTCTGAGAGGAGGCCTGTGCCCAGCAGTGGGACGTATATAGGCTGGGAAGGTGGATGGTGATTTATAACTGGGAGAGTTTGTAAGTCTGTATGTTTGTTTGTTACCTACCGCTTTACGTCTTAACCGCTGAACCGATTTAAGTTAAATCCGGTATACAGATAGTACAAGTTCTGGGGAAGGGCATAGAAAAGTTTTTATCCCCGAAAATTGCATAGTTCCCGCGGGATAGCAACAAACGAATCCTACGTGAACGGAGTCGCGGGCATCAGTTAGTTAATGAATAATTGAAACTAATATTGACGTCTTCGATATTTTAATTAGAATACGATATTTGACTAATTTGTATATGTTTTATAAATTGTGTAGATGCCTGTTATCGAATAAAGAAACATTTTTTAAGCTACCTTTACAAATAACAAAGTTATGAAGGTTTGAAATTCAAGATTAGACAGAGAAAGACATACTGGCATGTGACGTCACACGCCAGTACCGCCATACTTGCTGCATAGAGAAAAGCGTTTGAGAAAAAGACAGGGTATATAGATTTTTGAAAAATTCACTTTATATCCAATTTTCAACCGATTTAAGTTTTCTCTTCGCTAAACACTGTCTGTATATCTATATTTTCATAATAATATTAAGATATGGCAAATTCAGGAGTTGTCAAATAGCGTATTTAGTTTTAACCGTATACAAAAAAAAATCAATTTATTAAATGACTTCTTAAAGTGTGCATTATAAAGAGCCTATTTTCCTTCTGTCCATTCCTATATCAAATAGACTGTATACTGCGAGAACGTTCTACAGTGAGTCCGGAACCAAATGAGAACAATCCTTTCTAAATGTGGTACCGCTCCTAGATTTGATCAATAATGATCATACATATGGATGTGTTTAGTAGGAGGTTCAGGTTTACCTTCGAGCGGCTGATGCTGTTGGTGCTGCGGGTGCTGCTGCGGATGCGGCTGATGCGTCTGATGCGTCTGATGTGTCTGATGCGGCTGATGCGGCGGGTCCTGGTAGCGCGCGCTCATGTGCACGGCGGCGTTGATTATGCTCTGGTTGGAGATCTCCAGCGTGCGCTCGATCTCGCCGTTAACGAGGTCGCCGATGGTGCGTGTGCTGGCCCCGCCCCCACCACCCCCCGCCCCTCCGCCGCCGCCGCCCGCAGCGGGCGAAGCCAGGCGTTCCTGCGACAAGTGACGTCGCAATGCTAGCTTCGCTGGCGATACCTGCGTGCCCTTTTGGGTTTTTAAATCGAGCCTATAACCACACTATTCATGATTTGCTTTCTTAATTTTCGATAGGAATTGCAACATAGCATATGATGAATAGTGAGCGTGGCATGATTGTTACAGCTAATAGCGTAGTTACTGGTTTTTAAGGCCAGCATTCTTGAAGCAACAATGTAAAATTAGTCGAACTTGTGGCAATAAGACTTTATTGTCTAACACGCGCCCCATGTTAATTGCAATCACCATTTATATCTGTCAAAGAGAATAAACAATATGGCAATAGAAGCGTGCTAGGCAATTTGGCCTCGGATTTTCAAACTGGTGTTATGTTGCGCACTTCACCCCAGTACACAATTAGGCATGTACGCGGCCATATAGCTATATCGCCATTGCGTGCCATGATCTACCATGATGATGTGCCATGGCCTACTGTCAATTATCCACCATCACGCAGCATTGCCCAGTGCTCACAATGGCGACAACCGACAACGGCCTGTAAGGGATCAATGTGTACAGGGGGGCTTTACACGGTGACCGCGTCTAGCTACAGACTTATAGGTTGACTGAGCAGAGTAGTATATTTACCTGCGTGTAGTCTGGCTGTCCGTGGCGTAGATCGGGGCGGTCGAGATGCGGGCGGCGCTCGTACTGCGCGTGCGAGTAGCGCTCGCGGCGGTAGTCGCGCGAGCGCGGGAACGCGGCCCCACCAGCCGCACGCGCGCTGTAGTGCTGGCCGGGCGGCGGCTGAGGCGGCGGCTGCGGGTGCGGTTGGTGCGGATGCGGCTGCCCTGGCTGCCGCACGTAACCGTTAGTGTACGCGTGGTTTGGCGTCGGTTGTCGCGAAGCTTTACGCTGCTCCTGGAATAAAAACTTTATGTAAAGTCGATGCGGATCCAATTTGTGAATAATGTAAAAAACCTTTTAGCTGCTAAATTTAGCGGAAATTTCTCAATTAATTATTATTAGACTCGCTCAATACGGCTAAATACATATATTATTATGATATTTATTAATTTGTTACCCTTATCACACCACTAGGTCATCAAATCATCAATTTCAATACAGTGCGCGGTGGTTTGAAATTCAAACCATAGCGACTTTAATTACTGAATGGCATCCCCACGACATTCCATATTAACTGTAAATAAATCATACATACCTGATCCTCGTTAAGCACGGACGTGATGATACTCTTGAGACGGTCCTCGAAGTTGATAACTTTGGGCGACTCCTGCACCTTCCCGACGACGTTGAGAGGCTTTTGCGGCTTGTGCGGCGAGTGCAGCCGGTGTGCAGGCGGCGGCTGCGGCGGCGCGCGGTGCACGGGCGCCGCCTTATGCCGCTCTGGCTCGCGCAAGTACCCGTTCACTATGACGTTGGGCTTGTTTTTGCCGGCTTCGATCTGACGCCCCGTTTCTAGTATCTTCTGCGCGAGCAGCTCGGGGTTCTGCTCCTCTATTTTACCCATGTCCGGCACGTCGGGCCACTCTTGCGAGCGTGAGCGGTGTTCACGCGATTTCCGTGGCTTAGAGTTGACGGTGTGCGGTTTGACTGTGGCGACGGGGACGGAGGGCGGCGCCTTCTGGTGCTCGCTCGCTCGCTCCATCTGTATGATCTCGCTCTGGAGATGGCCGACTTGGGCGTGCAAACGCTTCCGGTGCGCTAGCGTGGCGGATATCTCCTTGAGTATGCAGTCGTGCGCCATGTTTTGCGTGATCTCTGCGTCAGGCGGTATGTGGCCGAGCTGGCGGTACTTTTCTGTTATTTCAAACGTCCTCTGTTTAACAAGCATAGCTTGCTCGGATTCTATGTTGTTCACCTGAAACAATAAACCTAATGCATTTAGGGAACTTAACACTCATACCTGAATTTCTTCGCAGGCTTTTGAGTAGGTATCAAGAGGTAGAATAAATAAATAAATAAAATAAAAATCATCCACCTCATTGTAGTCACTCTTACTCATTTGTGTACCAGTCCAATTGCCGTTTAACTTTTTTTCGTACAAAAGCGACAAGGTAATTACTAATTAGACTAAGTGCTCAGATCTGAAAATAGGATGACGGCTGTTCGCATTCATGAGCATTTCACAAAAAGTTGTCCCGTCACGAAAAATTATTAACACCAAGGACGAGATCGTAAAACATAAACTGCATAAAACATCCAAAATTTCTTGACGTCAAGAAAACGTCACGAAATCTTGTGAGGAAAAAATCGTAATTTTGTAACTAAGTAAATCGAAACTTTCTGTTGAATCCAACAACAAAGAATATCAAACTTTTTATCACCTTTACCACAAAGTTTTGTATATATTTAAACACAATATTAGTTACTTTTGCGTTGAAATAGCGTCAGAAAATATATTTTTATCACCCCCTTAAAGCTTTGCACGTAGCTACCAAACACCCTGTATAAAGTTATCCATTTTCAGTTGTTCACTTATTAAAAATGTTCAATTAAAAAAAAAACTAATTTCGGCTAAAACATATATGGCTAAAAATGATCAAAATACCTCGGCTATTATATAGTTTGGTTTTTTACTTTATTTTGTTTGCTTTTTTTTATGGCTCAGAAAAAAAGACTGTTCCAACCTAAGACATTTTTAGTACTTTCAAATGCCTCCATTTTGTTTTTGTGGCAAGAAAGACACTTAAAAATTATTTTATTTGGTCCAATACAGATTTAACTATCAGAAATAAAAGTTTTTGTTTACAAATTAAAGCTAATTGGGGCAATATTGACTCGTGACTATCACATTCTGGGTATTTTCCTAAAATTTCTAAATTTTCAATTAAAAAAAAAACAAATATCGGCTAAGACATATATGGCTAAAAATGTTCAAATATACCTCGGCTATTACCTCTTTAAAGCTTTGCACGTAGGTACCAAACATCCTGTATATAATAATCTCTTCTGTGCACCAGTCCAATTACCGTGCCTCTTTTGTTCCCGTACTAGGATCCACAGCGTTGCTGGCGTGGATGCCGAGCTCCAGTCGCGGCACGCTGTCGCTTGTCAGTTACCTGCGCCTGTAGCTTGCTGGCCTTGCTCTGCAGCTCCTTGTGCCGGCCGACGATCTCCTTGGCGCGCGCCAGCAGGTCCACGGTGTTACTGGCGTGGATGCCGAGCTCGGTCATGCGCGCCTTCAGCAGCGCCACGCTGTCGCTTATTAGTACGTTGATCTGCTTGTCGAGCTGCGATGCGCGCGACTTCAGTTTCTGGTTACGCTCCTGAGTAATGAAGAGAAATTGTTACAGTCTGACCATCGAATTTTGGCAGCAAGGGATGGCGGTAAATTAAAAAAAAAAGGGATTGGCAACATATTTCACCATTTGTCAGAAAAAAAATATATACATTTATTTTTGCGCCAGATTACTGAGTTACCTAGATCAACAACGTGAGCTTGGCCACATGCTGATTGACCACTCAGATAAACAATCCCAGAGACATTTTATACCCCTTTTACTTTCAAAATTTTCTTATATTTTTGAGAAAGCTTAGTTAAAGACGAATAAACAAACTAAAACAAGTACTAGTGTTCACTCGCGTAGCGGACAACTAAATTTTCGAGCGTTAGTTTCAAATCACTTTTATAGACACATTTGCAGAAAGGTTCTGATAAAGATTCCAGTTATCTGGTAGCAGTACAGGACCGAAAAAAAAAGTGATTACGAAAGTGACGCCATTGAAATACCTTTTCCTTGTCGATCTGTTGCCTGATCTGCTTGGCGAAGTCTGGCTCGTTCATGCGCTGTATGAACGCGAGGTACTGGTCCTTGAACATGTCGAGCAGCAGCTGCAGGCTGTAGGGCGCGTGCGGCGCGCGCGGGATGTCCAGCTCCGAGTGCAGCCGCTCGGGCTGCAGCGCGCCCAGCGCCGACAGACGCTGGCCCACGCAGCCCGGCGGCGGCGCCGTCACCTGCACACACATAACAACAGGGCCGGGTTGTGGATTATAGAACACACGTTTCCTGACAACTTTACATGATACGAAAATGAACAAGTACATTAAGTCTTAAGGGCGGTAAATAAAACACTAAGAACGAGATTATTATAACAGGCACAAGGCACATGTAATTATACCAAATTGTAGCGCCTGCTATGTATGATGTGCAACAAAATAAACTAATTATGTAAAGGAATACACTCTATTATAAGTCGAAGACTGACGGCTTTCCGAGTCCAATTTCGTAATTCCTATAACGCCCGTGAGCCCATCATATTTGTGAGAAAACAAATATAATTGTGAGAAATCGTCTCATCCAACTTAACTTGGAATTTTAAATGAACCTAATTTTAATTTTGCACTAAAAAGAACACAATATTTAGGTAAATATTCTGTATAAATCTAAAGTGTGACGCATTACTGCCAACTCGTATGACAGCTGAATCGGGTGCGTAACGTTGAACTGCGAAAAGCTACTATGCGTAACAACTCATCGGCGACTTGATCAATCTGCGAATCTTTTATTGAAACAAATGTTTTCTGCGAAACGCAGCCAAAAGTTTGTCGCCAAAACATTAGGTACCCCTGTAGGATACGTGTAATACAAATAGTATCCGCTTGGTGACTAACCGTTCCATTGTGCAATGTAGAGGCGAGAGTAGTAGAATGCAGTAGATCCAAGCCGGCGATGGCGGCGGGCGCGGCGCGGCGCCGCTTGTTGTTGCGCGCCGAGCGTCGCCGCGCGCCGCCCGCGCCGCCGGCGCTCGCGCTGCGCTTGTTGCCCGTGCGACGGCTGCGGTCTACGCAAAGCAATGTGATCCTTAGGCCACGTGCGCACTATGCGGCTAACCGCGCGGTTTCAGCGCGCCGTCTCTTTCTCAAACGATACTTTAAAAAGGGACGGCGCGCTGATACCGCACGATCAGCCGCATAGTAAGCGGCTTAAAATATGGTTTGAAGTAGTTAAGACTACAAAAAATAAGTAATTTTATCACGATGAATTTCGTTTTAACGGGATAGCGGATAAACAAATACTTCGTAGACGGAGTCGCGGGTATTAGTTAGTATTTTATAAACAAACTAGCCGTTACCCCCGACTCCGTCCGCGTAGAATTAGTTTTTATTGCTATTCCGCGGGAACTATGCAATTTTTCGGCATAAAACTATCCTATGTCCATCTCCGGGACTCAATCTATGTGTATACCGAATTTCATCTAAAACGGTTCAATGGTTTAGACGTGATGAAGTAACAAACAAACAAGCAAACAAACAAACAGACTTACAAACTTTCGCATTATAATATGAGTGGGATTAGCCTTTATCCACGATTTCGATCACGTGAACCTGTGTTGTGGTAGTGGATTTGAAATTATGGGATATCATTAAATTCTTATGGGTAATATGAAATACCAGGAATTACATTGAGGTCTTCAATTCATCAACATCCGTGCAAAATATCAAGTCTGTAGACTTAGCGGTTGACATTTCGGGATTTTATAGGCGTCCGTCCCGATCCCGTGGAAATATCGGTGTAAAAAGTTGCTTAAGTGTTATTTCAGAGATTCTGCATACCAAATTACATTGAGCCAATAAAACGAATGCCATATTATGATATAGTTACTGGAGTCGGAGCTGGAGGCCCAGGGCGCACCCCACTCGCGCGGCGCGGGTGCGGGACCGGGCGGCGCGTCGTCGGTGCCGCTGGACTCCTCGTCGCTGTCGTCGCTGGAGCGCCGCGCGGCCACGCGACGCTTTGCAGCCGCCGCGCGCGCCCGCGTTCGTCCGTTCTCGCCTCTGAAATATCAACGTCCGGTTAGGAATACTAAATGCAAGTACGCACTATGCAGTTATCCGCGTGGTTTTAGCGCGCCGTCCCTTTTCAAAGTATCGCTTCAGAATGAGACGGCGCACTAAAACCGTGCTGTTAGCAGCGCAGTGGGTATGTAGCCAGGACCTGTCCACATCAACACGAAGTTATCGCTAACCCTAAATGGGCAACGGAGCGGCGTGACGGTAAAAATGATTGAATAAGTAATAATTAGAAAATTAAATGATTAGTTTCATATTTCTAATCGTGTGCCTACGATATATTTAAGACTATTTTTAACACAAAACAATCTCTATATGTATAGCTAGCCATCATTAGGGCCGCCGCGGCCCGGCCCGGACGGAATACACACGGTACACCACAGATACTCGTACATTGCTTGATATCTTTTTTAATGGAGGCTGTCGCGGTTACTGTTCCCATGGATCACTTCGAACATCAGGGTGGAACCTTTGTGCTACTAATGTCATGTTGACCTCTTATACTTTTGACAAGGAAATCATAGTGAAATTTATTATAAAGGTTCCACCCTGGGTCATGATTCACTTTGTTCAACTGTACCGACTTTTGTTATTATACCGGTATAAAAGAGACCAACTTAAACCAGGATTACACAATACGAGTAAAATCATCAAAGTAGCTATAGATTTCATGGCTATTGAACTAATTAAAAAGCGATGGACAATGAATGTTATAATCTATCTCTACTCAGAGATTTTACTTGAAACTTGAAACCCCCGCTGCCAACTAGGTAAAGAAGTAAATCTCACCGGACAGCCCTCGGTCGGGTGACTTTCCGCCTCCGCTCAGGCATAGATATGGTGCTGTGGTTGCTGTTTCCATTGAGCAGATCAGGAGTTGGCTGGCGCGTGGGAGGCGCACTCAGGTTCCGTTTGCCGGAGGTCTCGCCTTCGTCGCAGTTGCCGGCGCCCTGCAAGAGGAGACAACTCAATCCGATGGTACAACTAGTAAATATTGGGGGTAAAGTCAGCATCAAATGTATATAAAATCCCAACACTAGTTTAATAGTTGTTTACTACTTAGTCATAGCAAAAGTGAGAAGACACTTGAGTGTGACTGACATTGTGCTGCTGTTTCACATGAAGCTAATTATCTATCTACCTTTAAACGTATAATTTATATTTATATATATTTCGGGGATCTCAGAAACGACTCCAACGATTTCGATTAAATTTGGTATGTAGGGGTTTTCGGGGATGAAAAATCGATTTAGTTTGTTCTTATCTCTGCGAAAACGCTTGTTATCCAGTTGCTCAGGTACTATTTTTTAACTTGTCTGTTGAGAGTCAAGAGCTAATAAAATCGGGTTTAAGACCCAAACAACTGTTTATCGACTGCAGAAGTTTAATTGTAATTTGATGAGCTTGAAAACTACTCTACATTCTTTATGGAAGGTGATATTTGCTGAGAACAAACTGAGTATACCGAAAGGCTTTAATTAAACGCTTCTAGTTCCTAGTCTGAGTGTCATCTGTCAAAAACATTAAGGTATTTTTGAATATTTTTACCACTTTTGCAAACTCAGTGACAGAGTATAACATATACACAACACACTAAAAGACCATGTTTATTTTGTGCCAGCACTGTGAACTTTCAACCTCCAGTGAATTAAGAAAGGAAAGGGCCTCATGCTTTTTTTACAAATATGCAATTATTATATATTTTACATATATTGTGGTTGCATATAAATAGCAGTTTATACTTAACCCTCAGTGATGAAAAATTAAATCTTGTGCTTGCTAATATTATAAATGCGACAGTAACTTTATTTGTCTGTCTGTTACCTCTTCACACTAAAATTTCTGAATATATTTAGATGAAATTTGGTATGGTGATAGTTTGAGACCCAGGGAGTAGCGAGTAATCGCTAGTTAACTGTATTTTCTCACGTTTAGATATGAGTAGCAGGACATTATTAGGTGGCGCCAATAAATCGCGTGATATCTTATATTTTTTCATCTTTTTTACCCTGCTCTTTACACTTCGTGACATTTTTCGCCTTTGTTGCCATCTCAGCTCCAAAATCATACCAGGTTTTGAAGTACTCCTTTTACGACTTTAAAAAAATATGCTTTTACTAAACATGCTTTTAAAAACATGTGATATGTCGTAATATCTCTGCTCTCTTGTTGTTTCGAGATTATTTTTCCCTATAGAATAGAACATGATTTATGGAACATCAACATCTCTCATCTCTCATCACTTATCGGTTATCCAGATTTGTATTAGATATTCTTTATCAAATTTGTATTGTACAAGAGTGAAAACTATTCAACATTTTATTACAAGCAATGAGTTTCTGTGACAGGCTAGTAGGCGCTTTCAATTTTGACATATGTACCCCTAGAATAACATGTTCGCTACTTTTCTTACGATATTCCCACGAAATCGTGATAAACTCTCAAAATTTTAACAGATAGGATTAGACATGAAATTTGGCGAGGGTGTTTTTTAAGCAACGTAATTTAAGTTTAATGAAATCCTCAGTGTACTTTTTGGGAATTTCCACGGTAGTTTGCGAAATCCTAGAATTTTATTGCAACTTCTAGACTTTATGGTTTACGCGTGGGAAGCCACGGGTATGCGAGTAAAGGTTAGTTGGTTTATGACTAATAGAACCAATCGCAAGCATGACTGTAGCTTTACACGGATGTCAAGATTCTGACACCATCTAGCGATATTCCACCAGTCAGAAAATCCTTTGACCTTGGCGGGAATCGAACCAGCACCATCAGACTCTATGATCACCATAACCACATTAAACGAATTCTAGTTTATACTTACAAACTGCATAAAGAATGAGGTAGTAAAATAAAATAGTATTCAAAAATATATACAGTATTGAATTATTCTGTATGATGAACAAGTTTACAAATATAAGTGCATCATAGGTTTGTGTATGCAGAAAATATTTGTTCAAGGTAATAACAAAATGTAAATCCAAATGAATAAACTTAATTTATTTAATAAAATTTATAGTAATAATGGTAAATATGATGCACTATACGTAACTAATAAGTAAATAAGGTTGATTAAAGAAACGAAACAATACATAAAGACTAAAATAAAATAATAAACTATGTAGAAATATTATGTGATTGGAAACAGACCCTTTTGCTGACCTTGAGTTTCGGATTTTTCAGTCTTTGAAAATATCTCTCCAATTTGGTCCTATCTATAACGTGTAAATAGTAAGAGACGGGTTTCCCAGTCCAGGAGACGGATCCCTTCAGCGGCGACATCACTCTGACGTGCATGATGGTCCCGATGTCGCTAAGATTCCTGTCCGTTATCCTAAAGTTCAGCGGACAGAAACTCTTCGACGAGACTATCTTTGCTCCGTCCTTCAAATCAGCGAATCTTTCTTTCAACTGGTGGTCGACGTGCGGACCGAAGGCGAAGTTGTTAACGAAGACTATCGTCGCAGCGTTAATCTTTTCTCTATGTTCGTCCATCAAAAAGTCGCCCTTTATTAATTTATACTCTCCGAACTTTTTGCCATACCACTTCATCCACATCTTAAAATTTGAATCCATGCTCTGAAATTAGTAAACAGAAAAGATAAGTTATGATGGAATAAAAAATTAAAAATATATGACTCATAATCATAACCTAACCAACAAAAAGTTGGAAAACCCCCGACATTGTCACTTCAAATTCAATATCTCAAAAACGGCTGAACCGATTTTGATAAAACATGTCTAAGGACCATCGCCAGAAAACCTGCTTTCAAATCTTTTCACCCGTTTAAGAGCTACGGTGCCACAGACAGACACACACATAGCGGTCAAACTTATAACGCCCCTGTTTTTGCGTCGAGGGTTAAAAACGATCACCGTGAGGCAAATTAAGCGAAAATTTGTAATATTTGTAAAAATATGATTGAAAACTTGAATAAGGTAAATTGCATTAGGGTGCTTCCGAATAATTCAGATTATTTTTATATTTACTGCATCTGTTTACTCCAAACAATTTACTTGTGCGTGAGATTCGACTAAGTCTATCTATCTACGACTCTGCGATGATCTGCGACTGTCGTCGAGGATTCGAAATACATCAACGCATGAATAATAAGCTTATGATATTAAAATGTACGCACCTCGGCGTATTTGCTCGGCACTTCTGCTTTTTCCACGCCGAAGCAAATACGACAGGGCGTTGCGGCCGCCATCTGAAGCACAACCTGCCCCACTCCCGAGCCCAGGTCCACGAACACATCTTCAGACGTTATGTCAATCTGGTCAATCATCTGTGCGATCAGCTCGAATGACGTCTCGCCATACACCTGTCAAAAATTAGCAATGTCATTTATTAGAACCAAGTACCGTTCCTTTTATGACGTGTTCAGATGATTTAGATTTTAAAAACGTGGAGTGACGCAGAAGATAGACTTTTTTATGTTTTCGCGCGATTATTATAACGGCAATAACCTGAACTGACCCTTTAAGCCAATTATCACTGATCAGTCTGAGAAGAGATCTTTGCCCAGAGGTTGAAAAAAAGCAAGAAAGGGAAGCACAAATGATTATTTAAATGTATAGCTGGATGTATGTACATTAGAACTAAGTTAACTTGCACATATGGCCAAAGTTGCAAAAATATGTATGCACGTCTTTATGCACTTAACATTAAGGCCGTGTATACATATTTTTGCAACTTTGGTCGTGTCGATATCTTTGACTGTACTATAACTTTGAGATATTTCACGTAATAGTATTTTTGGTATCTCTTGAAATACGAAAAATATTAGAAATTATAACATTTATTTAAAAGTATTTAAACTTAAATTAATTTCATTCAATCCATTATAATAACCAAAAATCTGAGAACACAAATACATTCAAATAGTCTTCATAAATAATCAAAGGTAGTTTCATGAAAATGAACTGTATCTACATTGTATAGCGTATTGACAAAGATTAGTGACCTCAGGTGAGAAGGGTTCGTATTGATTGAGCTTGTCCGGGTCGGCGACGGCTTGGTTATACGTCTGTTGGAGGATATGTTTCAGCAGGCCCCGCGATGGATATTTGTTCAGGCGCTGGACTGGTAATGACGTGCCCTTCTCCTGAAACAGAAACACCAAATATGAAAAAACTGGGACTAATGACCAATGACAATAAGGATGACAAAATTTCGTCAAGGTTATTAAAAAATGTCTGTAATTTCCCGGAGATACAAGCAGTTCTCTTAGATTGATTAATTTACTAGCTTACGCACGCATTGTTCCCTCGGAAGCATTAAAAATTGGCTACCTCTCTATAACGCGGCAATTTTAGAAATGGTTTTCTTGGTGGACCTCTATGATCCTCAAGGAATACATCGTCTAAATTTCAAGTCTCTAGCGCCAGTGGTTTAGTCCGTGCGATGTCCGCTGTCCTTTTTTTATATGTATAATAAGAAAAATACCTCGTTGAGTTTCTTGCTGGATTCTTTTCAACAGCGGTTTTTCCGAACCGGTGGTAGTTTTTTTTTGACACTCATAAGTGCTTGTAATAGCCTAAATTGAATAAAGATATTTTGACTATGACTTTTAATGGTTAAGATTCCCTACATATATTACAGGTAAATGACAGAATCTAATAAGCAAACTAAAGAGCTAATAAAGTAATTCCTCTGAAAAAATAATTACACCGCCTTGACATTGATATTGTGACGTTATAAACCTGTCTGGGCCAATATAATTCTTTAAAGAGCAATGAAGATTGCCTTGAATGCTCCAAGGTTATGCAGTATCTTATTAATCATTGTGATACGATTCGTGCGTTTACGTACGGGTTTAATATATTGACACAGGTCATTAACATTTCAGAAAGAACAAAAAAACACAATGAGACTAATGCATACTAACCACGTGTTTTACTGTCTTGTATTTGTAATTCAAGTATTATAATAAAGACATGACATGACCCTGACAAAAATAAATCGATTTCTTCGTAACGTAGAAGTTAGTGTTGCATTATACATCTCTAAATCGACAGGCGCAAAAGGCTCATATCTACACCTACATAAGCGATCGTGACCCCAGTTCAGGCGGGGCCAGTAGGACAGTTGATTTAGTCGCAGCGAGTGCTATTTAATGCCAAGATTGCTCACTCACCCTATTTAACTAACAGGATAGGTACAGTAATATTATACATAATAGGTACCAGCGATTCTTAAACGACAAGTTATACAAGTTGCTTTTATTGAGCCAATTTCATAGAATTCGCGAATGTAGGTATACTATCATACTCATAATAATGCTACATGTCCGGTGCTGATGCTATTTGTTCAATACCGTCCGACATCGTTATTCATAAGGTGAGAACAAGCGATTGTTTACAAAACCTCGAGAAACTGTTAAATAATTAGGCGTAAATTGGTGAAGTCGCAAAATAGATAGGTATGTACTATATTTAGCCAGGGCTGAGGAAAATCAATAACGGCCTCCATAAGCGCTGCGGGCGTATAGTCGCGGTAGGTTCCTTCCTCCCACCGCCCGGGCGGCGCGGTCGGTGGGCGCGCGGCCTTGCGATATTCTTTGTTTGTTTACGTTCCGCGGGCATTTTCATTCAGCAGTGGAGGACTCTTACCTATATTGTATAACAGTTTATTTATTAGTTAGACCATCTGAAACTTGAGATCTTGGACCTTTCTAGGTTTTATGCTAGTCTGATTTGTTCAAAATGAGTCTAAATAAACTGAGGACTTACGTCAACCCACGGGAGTCATGCACGTTACATCCGAGCAGAAGCGTCGGCAGTTATTGGACTCTTCCGCGGGACCTCAATATTTAACTGGAATAATCCGAATCCGTGCCTACTCTATGCAGTCTCAGTCTTTATTAAGGGTCCTAATTAAGGATATATTCAAAAGCAGACTACTTTAGGAGTACATATAAATAGTTTTTTACCGAAAACAATCTTATCATGTGATGATATTTGATACTTGAGCTCACTTCGACAAGGTTTGTTCTCTGAATAATTATTATAATAATATGTAGATAAAAAAATTGTGTAACAAAAAATTGAACCGACTACAAAAAACCATGAAAATAATTTTCTACCAGTCTGAAACTCTGAAGTCGGTCGGTGCCTCAGCACGAGCCAGCAGGAGTGGACCTATAGTCTCTACCTCATCTACCTCACCTACGCACTTTATATTGGGCTTCAATCTCTCCTGCTGGCTTGTGCTGAGGCACCGACCGACTTCAGACAGGTAGAAAATTATTTTCATGGTTTTTGGTTGTCGGTTTAATTTTTTGTTACAATTTTTTTTTCACGCTTTTAGTTAGTGTATATAATCTAAGATACAATAGTTTAATATGAACTGCTCGTCACCTTTTACGAAAGATTGCTTTTTCTGATGCAGAGACGTTCATTATTGAGGAGTCCTGGTGCTTCGCCATCCGTTTTACTATATGCATTACGAGGAGAATAAATTGCCTAGCAACTGTGTCAAAGTAATTAAAATTCAACCCGTGAAATACTTGTTATTGAGTAGTAACTCCGATGGTCAACTGTGGTCATCATCATCAGTTCCACTTTACCAAATGATGATTTTCAAAAGCAAATGCACGAGTTACTACTAAATATATCCAATTTACTATAGTTGTCCCTACAACATTTGAAGAGTTCCTTCGATTTCCTTAAGATCCAATCATCAGATCCTGATTTGGTGCGTATGGTACCTAATTGAAGACATTCCTACGTGAACACAAAAAAAAATCAAATCGGTTCATAAATGACGGAGTTCTGAGGTAACAAACAAAAAAAAACACAGCCGAATCGATAACCTTCTCCTATTTTGAAGTCGGTTAAAAATATGACTTTGGTAGTAAGTAAGTTTCTTTGCAGCAAGGTCAACAGAATTTTATGGTAGGAAATTATATTATTTAGTGTATCATTCATTACTCAAAAACATTATTTTTTTAGTTTTTTTTTATTACATTTATCCATGTTCGAAAAGTATTTTTTTATATTCTTAACTGATCAATATTTTGTTTCTCTAAATACACTATGAAATCAAAAAATATACTCCATTAACACAGCTAACAAATTGCATGGCATGGAACCTCCGTTATATACTACTAGAGTTTACCCGCAGCTTCGCACGCCTAAACTATTCGTTCTAGTAGTTACAATTGAAATTCCGTGATTTTACAAAATTCCTCAGGGAATTCCCAAAATTTAGATCGTGGTCTTCATTTGAGGTTGTGTCAAGAACAACTATCCAAAATTTAAATACTCTAAATCCAGCGGTTGTTATTTCGAGATATTATCCCTATTCCATGGGAATATCGGGATAAAAAGTAGCCTATATGTTATTTCAGATATCCAGTTACCTACATACCAAATTTCGTGATTCTAAGCCCAGCGGTTATTATTTAGCGTTTTTATCCCTATCCTGTATGTCAAATTTCATGGAAATCAGTTCAGTATTTTTTGCGTTAAAGAGTAACGAACATACATCCAAACAAACATCCATCCATACAAACTTTCGCGTTTTTAGTGGGATTAGTGGGATAACGTTAAGAGTATAGTAAATTGTTTATTAATGTATATTCCTACACACACTAGCACACTAGCTTGCCAGCGGCTTTTTCTGCGAAGAATTCGTTTATCGTTCACCCGCAGAAACTATTCAATTTTCCGGGATAAAAACTATATTATGTCCTTTTCAGTTACAAATTATCCTCATACAAGTTTTTTTTTTTCACGATCAGTTGAGTACTACAGGCGGAAAGCGTAACAAACAAACAAACATACTCACTTTCTCATTTATAATATTAGTAAAGATGTTAAACTTGTGCAGTGTTACTTCCACCGCATGGGTAAGTAGTAAGGAAGTGTATTTGAATCTACGTTATGTAAGTTGAACTAGCCGTTTGTTTAATACCAGAATAGTTTGACGGTAACGCGTCGCTAGTAGTGACGCAACCAGAACTGTAGGCATGTAGGTAGGTGCTCGAAGGGCCGTTGCCCAAATGGCTCATTCTATATGGTTGGCGTTGACGCTAAGAATTGCGTCACTCTTTACCGATAAAAATTAGAAAGCGGCTCTCACATCAAATCATCACTATACGTTGCCAACTAAATAAGGTTATAGACATTGAATGCAGGTAAATAAATATACATCGAACCAGAAATGCGGTAGTAAGTAAAGTAGGTGTTATGAACAGATTTTACAACACACATGATCCAACTAGACGTATTTAAATCTGCTAGTGCTCGATTGTATTTTTGGTTGTGTCTGACGTTATACCACTAAAACTATCCGGGAGGTACATTTAGATATTTCTTGCCACTTTAAAATGAGCCAGGTTATTTTGACACCGTAGTGGGGATCTTCAAAACAGTTGTATGTGTACTTCTCGTAACTAGTAATGTCTCAGTTCATAATTAAGTCTCTTTTTTTTTAATTAAAATAAGACTAAATTAAAATAAATTTCCATTATATTTGCATGCAATTCAAACATATTCGAATGAAATTAGTCTTTTTTCATGAATTTGGGATTCATTGGATGTTATTGTAGTTTAATGTGATTATTTTAGTTTCAGTAATTTTATATACTATTCTTATTATTATTATTATTTTGAACAAAACGACTTAAATGACATTGATAATTTCATTTCTTTAATTACTATTAATGTGCATATTTTTATTTATTAGGCTTTCACTTATTTTTATCTTTAATTATCTTGTTTGTGGTTGTCCTTTGTGCAACCCTTTCTATATAATTGTACGCCTCAAACGGCAAAAAGTGGAGAACATTAATCTTTTTGTCACCTGTATAATACCTTTTATTAAATAAATGATTGATTTGAAGAATTGGGATGCACCAAAAAAAATAACCTATAGTTTTTATTTTATTTTTGGAAAGAATAGGATATTTTAAGATACCATTTTCATTGATTATGAATTTAGATGAGTATTAAATTTTTAAATATTTTTTTACGAAATACGCTGGATGACGTCACAGTGAGACAGCCATGTTCCATTGCCTGGAAAAATTCAGGTGGTACATAACATAATCTGTGGCATTACAATTTGACAATAATTCAAGCACGGCTTAGGGCCTGTTTCACCATCTATTGATTAGGGTTAACCGACGGTTAAATGTGATACCGTCTCCGTCTATTCTAACGGCAGCACACCTAACCGCCAGTTAACGCTAATCAATGGATGGTGAAACAGCCCCTCAGAGTCCTAAATTAACCATGACCAATAGTTTTATTTATTTCTCTTCTTTTAGCTTCGATTATTCCTGTTCGTTTAATGGTGTGATAGTAAATAGATTTTTTTTTTAATATCAGATTTTAATTCTATTGTATTTACTTGTAACGTAGTAATTTAATAATCTAATTTGTATAAATACTTTGGAAATACTAGTATACATATCGGACTTTACGATAAATGACACCTGTTTAAAGCCGGGTGCGCATCATGTGATTAAAGTTCTATCTTTGTCACTCTTTGGTATTATAAGCGGGACAACAACATTTCAAACTGTCAATTTGCTTAAGAGTGTAGACCTGCTTTATAATTGCTTTTGTGACGGGACACTGCAGGGGTCAAATGAGGGTCATTACTTAAATTTTGTTTATTTCATTCAGTTTATCACATTTTTTTAATCTGATTTCTGATAACGCTTAACAAAGCCTATTTCTCCAAATGGGTTTCGATTTATTATATGTTGTCAAAAATTGGGACATCCCAATTAAGAACAATATGTTCAAATTAAAATTACTATTTCAGTGAAGTGAAACGGTCCATATTGTCATTAAATGATGTGTATTTTGTCAAATCCACTTGTACGAATAAGTCTAGCCTAGGCGCTTAAAACCAAAACATAAACGACTTTTAAAACTAAATAAGCTGTTAATTCAATATTTATTAAATAACTCCTTAATAGATAATAGAACGTGCCATTACTATACGAACTATCATTACATCTAAATTACCAATTTATCATCTTCAAGAGCAACAAAACGAAGAATTTTGTAACAAGCAAATCTCTGGCTAAGCTAAAGTTACAATGGCGCAGCCAAAAAAAAAGGTCATTAACACTACGTGAGACATTCGCGTTCGCTCAATATTGCGGTCATCGCCCCCACACTCGGCCCACAACGAAATCAAGTCTATCGATATCGCTACATTATTATTTTTAATTCGATTTATTACTAGTTTATCCCGCCAACAAAACAGCATCGGACAGCGTGCCTTCATAAACATACAAAGCGTAACTCTACATTAATATTCATACGTTTGTTTGAGCACAGGTACCTAAGCATGACGAAGATTTTCAACCGATTACTGTACGAACTTTCTGCGCAATAAGGTCACTAAACTTGAAGATCGACAGCTAAGTCGCCGACTAAGGAATATGCTGAAGATAATAACTGTTTCGGCGCGGTTAACTTCAACTTAACAGGTAAAAAATACTGTGTCAGACTAGAGGGCGTAGTTAAGTCTATCTTTTATGAAGGAAGCCATTATAGTATCTAAAATGAAGCTCTTAGAACTACTATTTAGTTGTGGTTTGGCCCATTTTCTAGAATTAAAATAGGTATCTAAGGTTATTAAGTTATTATAGACGCTGCAGGCAAACGCTAAATAATTACAATATATAATGTCAAACGAAAATACGGCTTTAAGACTTTAGTTTTACCCCGTCAAATAAGAGAATTACCGGTTTGTGGAAAGTAAAAGTGATATCGTTTAATCAACAGGTGCATCACTTTTGTGAAACTAGTTATGTCAGGCACCATCCCCACCTCGGTATTTCCTGTACTAATTAGTTACAAAAACTGTCTACTTACCTAAATTCAAATCTAAGTACCTAGCTAACGATAGTAAGTATCATTTGATCTGACATGTTATGTTAGAAGTACATACAACAAACAAACAAAGTATACATAACATACTACTTGATATGTATTTAATTACATATTTATACTGTTAGATATCTCATGTTATCAAGTGTAGCGAGAGCTGCTGCATATATATTATATTACATTCTCAGCATGCGTGTTCCTCATTCCGGAATGTTGCTATGCTCATGTGGAATTTATTGGTATTCAATAACAGTGCCCTAATCCTAACTCCTAAGATCTATGCAAATCTCCGTTTTGGACTATAAGTAGAACTTCCATGTCACGATGAGAAATGGTATGTGCAGCGTGTATAAATAGAGTTAGCCTCGCGCGGCGTCTGCAGCGGACATCGATCGCTGCGTCGCCGCCGCCATCTTGGCCCTCGTGTCTCCCCTGCCCCGCGCGCCAAGCCCCGCGGACGCCCCTCACTGCCCCACATTCACCGCATCGTTTCGCATGGCTATAGGCGAACGGCGGCGTGTTTGTTGTTTCTTGTTGCTGTCTTGTTTAATGTTGCTGACTATTTTCGCCCATCATCGAGGTCTCACTTCCTTGTACGGGAGAATAAAACAAAATACATCCAACAAGACTTTTTTATACAGGGATACTCTTGCTTTGAAGTGGGCACCCGCTCATAATGTGTAGATAGGTTACTAATAAATATAGTCAAAATGCTGCAACTTTAATCACATTCATGTATGGGATTATAGCCAAGAAGAACAAGGCTCTTAAAGAAGTTGTAGACCCAATATTAAGTGCAAATAACTGGTAGAAATATTCAAAAGAACAGTAACGAACTATGCGTAATGTACGTGGAAATACAAATGTGGGAAGCCTGTAAATAGATGAAGGTGACATTGAAGATGTTTCCGCCACGCGACGCCACTAGGCATGCCAACAGTAGAACTGACAGAGTAGCCAGTTGACAAAGTTGCCACTTATTTAAATCACTCTGCGTCAATAGATGACGTTTTTAATTATTTAAACGTGACTTCAGTTCTAACCATTTCGGTGTTGATTGATTAATTAACAAAATAACTTTCCGCCTGATAGATATACCAACATTGAACATTTTAATACAATATCTCCACCTCATACTTTGGTTCTCTATCTATTATCTAGTTCAACAAACAAAACATGCCCTAGATACCCTAAGTCGAACCTTTATTCAGATTTTTGGTACTCCTTTTATCTACAGTATTTTGAATGCATTCAAATAGCAAATGCATACCATCAATTTCAGAATTCGAAATAGTTGCATGCTTACCCTAGCAGAAAATGGTTATAGATATCTAATAGTAATAACACTAAAATCTTATTTTCACTAGCAATTTTCCAAAAAATCCTGTGATCAGTAATGAGCAGAAGCGTGGTTGTAGTGATAGCTATCGAAGTTTTGATTTATTTATAATAATAAATAATAATAATAGAAATTTTTATTCACCATCAAAACCAAAAATACAATACAAGACAGATAACATTATGAAGTGAGGCAAAATGGACATGAGACTCAGCGAGGCGTTTTCAGATTTATGTCTTCATCCTGCATTCCTGCCTGCATATTTGGCAATTCGCATATTTTTTACATTTTAACTCAAAAATCTATTTTTAAAAATACTTAAGGATGCAGATTGTCTTGAGGGAATTAATAAGCAGGTACCTACTAAAATTGTTACTAAAATAAAAAACACAGATGCAACAAAAGTGCTGCATCAAATACATACAGACTTGACTAGTCTCGCTAGGACAAACTACTGAGTATGTACATAATAGCGCCGAAGGTGAACATCAGCTGGGTCGACCTTCCGCGATAACAGCGTTAATAACTCACGATAACATCCTAAAGAGGACTAGCAACGCAAATCAACGTTGCAATTTACACGTTAAACATGAGCATGCATTATATTATAACTTAATGAAGGATTGCGCGTGTTAGTTGTCAGAGCCTGTTCACAAATTACACCAGTCAAGATATGCGGTAGAGACGATACTACTATTGGTCAATTAAAGCTAGAGCGGTAAATGGCATCGTAATCGATGGATAGACCTGTTTATAAGCGAACACGTGACAAGACTAGCAAGGGGTGTCGGAGCGGCCGGGTGGAGGCGAATGAGCCCTGACTACTTGATCAACGCACCCGGCTTCAACTGGCCGCTTTTGCACGGGCTGAATTTAGCTATACGAGTGGTGTTGCACTTGCACCGCATTAACCGTCTTTTCCCACCGGATTGCTTATTTTTTTACGCGACGTCAGTGATAACGGTACGGCAAAGGTTGTGTAGTGTACAGTCGAACAAATTGAATCATGACCCAGGGTAGAACCTTTGTGCTACTAATGTCATGTTTGACATCTCATCATTATTTCAAGGAAATCATAGTGAAATTGATTATTAAAAGGTTCCACCCAGGGTCATGATTCAATATTTGTTCGAGCGTACTCTTACTACGGAATCGTACCTAACTCAAACTTCTCACTCTCTTGGTTGTCTAATAATAATGTTCACTCCAGGCTAATGAGTTCTACTCTATGTACTATCCGTTCTTTTTTTATTTACTACTAACGTCGCATGATACAGCCTTGGCCAAAAGTATTAGCACCCTATAAAAATATAAATCCACATAATATGTGCATCTAAATTGTATATAACATTTACAAATTATTAGTAAATATAAGAAGTGGTCCAGAAAAAATGTAAGTAGCAGATCATATTAATATCAATATGAAAGACAACCCAATAGTTTTAATATTTTTTTATTTTAAATGTATCAAAAATGATATAATTACTAATATCTACGCAAAAATAGACAAACATATTCATCTATGCCAGAATTTTCGGACTTAGCTTTCTTCCTCTTCATGAACATGGACTTATGGGTTTTACTGTTCTTTAAATGCCTCTTCATGTGAGCCCAGTAACGTTAAATTAGGCGAAGTTTAGGACAACTGGGTAGGTTTGGCTATTTTGGTACTATGTATCTACACATTTTGGTCCGAAGAAAACTTTGTGCCTATTTTCCCATAATAGCTGGTGGCCAAATCTGGCCAAAATAATACAGATGTGTTGTGCTGTCGTAATAGAGGCAACAAATGTTTCTCAAGACACTCCCTTACGTAAATTTCCCCATTTATTGTTCCCGTCGTTATGAACTTCTCACTTTTTAATCCATACGTGCAGATAGCCTGCCAAATCATATATTTTTGTGGATATTTGCTGGCCATATTGTGTTTGTATTTTTCTTTGACATTGTCCCTATTGTTAGCAACAAAATATTCTTGCCCAGGAATCTGATTAAAATCAGCCACCACATTATGTTTCATCGTCCATTACGTTGCAGTAATTTTTTTGTAAACAAGTTGTATATAATTTTCTGGCCTGTGTCCTGGCAGTTCTCTGTTTTTCGGGATTTTGATCTGGTACTATCTGGACCTTGTATACTATTTCAGCCCTGCACAGTGCACACTCCTTAACTCGTTCGACCGTAGACTTGCTGGTATTCAATTTGTCGGCGAGTTTTCGCTCGGACATGTTAGGATTAAGGCTGCTTAGCCTTGATCTTATTCGTCGGTTTTTTATCCTGAAATTCTTTTTACTGCTGATCTGGGTATATTTAAATGTTCGGCGACCTTAACTTCACTCCAGTGACGATTTTCTAGGCAATTGTACAAAATTAACTTACGATGAGCAACTTATACTATGCTATGCACCTAGGTAGGTACTTATAATATGCATGTTTTTTCTTGCACGAAGCAAATACAATTATTTTTTTACTGGTGTATGTGTTCAAGTTCGATGTAAGCGAACCAGAACCGAAAAAAAAGGGTTGTACATTTTTTATTACAGGTTTGGTTTCCGAATCAGCATGCCATTTATTGTGTATAATTTGTAAATGTTATATAAAATTTGAATGCACATATTTTGTGGATTTTTCTATAAGGTGCTAATACTTTTTGGCCAAAACTGTAATACATATACCATTTTAGGACTAACTATAAAAGATGCAGCTGTCATAATTTTGCAGTCATTTAAACGCATATGTTTATTTGTGGCCACTCAAAGCCCCGGGGCGAGGCGCGGAAATAAAACACTTCCGCGCCATAGCTTTAAAAAACGCATATGAAGGTGACGTAAGTTGTTTTGCGTATTGCGCTCCAACTCCAAGAATTTTGCCAAAGGAATTAAGGAGCAGATCACGTAACGCCGTTATACAAGTTAGCGCAAGTACGTCCGGCCCGTCTCTACAAAGGACCCCGCGTTGCGTAGCACGACAACTTTGAATACAATTCTACCTGACTGAACCATTCATAACTGCTTGTTACGCAACCTTCCGTCAAAAAGGATCCACATGGCAGGTAAATATTTTTCAATTCCCGTCACCGTTTCCAGATACGTGGGCGCCACCGCTAATAACGATCTGCTTTATATGTTATTTTGAACACTAAAGAGATTAACTAATTAATTCGCTAATGAGTAATGGTAAACTTTTAACTTGGAGCCTTTGCTATATTTTTGCAATATGATAATTAGATATCTAAATATTTTCAAACCTACCAATTCGATCGATATTTAAGTAAGCACGAAATTTTGAGATCAATTAAATGGTCGTACGGAGAATAGCCCGGGTGCACCGGCCGACCGCCAGCCGTCTGCTGCCCTTAGCTTATAATAGTACAAACGATATCGATCGCACGGCGAGGGCGTAACCCCCGTCACGAGTCAACAGAATTACATAAATGACTGATTCTTCACTGAACATGCATTTGATGCGTTATTTATCTTAGTAATCTTACAAACAATTGGCGTCTTAAATTAAAAGATCTTGAATAATGAAGATTTAATTTGAATATCGCCTTTCTAAAGAAAAGTTAAGTATTATATGACGTATCAACGCCTAGCCCAATTCCTTGGTTTTAGAAGGCTGAAATTTTGCATAGAGTTTGTCTTTATGATTAAGACAAGGAATACAGGCGGACTTGTAGATATTTCCACGGGCTAGGAAGGAAGTAAATAGGATTAATATATTCGATTCAGAGTGACCCTATCTCCGTAAATACGATTATTAGACTCTTCTAATTCAACATACAAGATACAAGCGGGTGATTATACAGTAAACTAATTTTAGAAAATGTAGTAATTCTCCCAGGATTAAAAGGATTTTTATATTTATACGATTCAAAATTGTCTTATCTCGTTATTTCCGTTAACCATAATGAATGACTAAGATTTAAGACTTCAATTTTGGCATGCAAATACAAGGTGTTAATTAAATAACTGAAAACCTCAGACACCCCAAAAATATTTTTTCATTTTAAGTTAGTTGATTGCATTTATTATTTAGTACCTTCATTATTTTAAAAGATTAGATTAGATTTTTAGAAAAATATGGCTCTGTCTATTGGAGGACAATTTTGCCAGTGTCTAGTAGTTTTTGCCGTTGTACGGTAAAAAAAATCTAGGAAACGAAATATGAGAGGTAATGGTGGATGAACGATGACAGCGCGAATCAAACAGCTATTTTAAAAGATATTCGTGCGTTTTGCTAAGTCAGTAATTTTACTTCATTTCTAACTCTACACTCATGATTTGTATTTGTCAGTTGCGTTTTGACGTTTTTAGAAGAAAATCACACAGTGACAGCAAACCAGCCAGTATTAAATTATCGAAATAGTATGCAACCTCGCTAAAATATTTAATACGGTATTTGACAACTCCTGATTTTGCCATATCTTAATATTATTATGAAAATATAGATATACAGATAGTGTTTAGCGAAGAGAAAATTTAAATCGGTTGAAAATTGGATTTATAGTGATTTTTTGACAAATCTATATACCTGTCTCTTTCTCAAACGCTTTTCTCTATGCAGCAAGTATGGCGGTATTGGCGTGTGCCGTCACCGTCACATGCCGGTATGTCTTTCTCTGTCTAATCTTGAATTTCAAACCTTTATAACTTTGTTATTTGTAAAGGTAGCTTAAAAACTGTTTTTCTATTCGATAACAGGCATTGTGTAGTTTTAATTTATAAAACATATACAAAATAATCAAATACCGTATTGGTGCCTGTTGCAGGCACAATAAAAAATGCATTTAAAAACACAAGCACAACCTAATTTAAAACATAGTGTAATCTTTTCTACTCTCGATTCTGAGCAAACTACTTTCTGGATTTCAGTTATTTAATTAACACCTTGTATTTCTGTTCGGTAATTTGGCTAATGATACAAAGACAGTACAAGTACTATTTATTACTTATACTAAGACAAAGATGACTGACACAATGTGTATGATGGCTACAACAAAAACTCTAAACGGACCTTTATGACTTATTATATTATTCATAGACTTCCTACTCGATAATTCCTAAACTATTAGTAAAATAATTTGGCTTAAAGTACAAACTTAGATACAACCTTTTTGGTGATTGTCCTACTTGCATTATTTAAGTGGGTGAAATTCGACTTGCGGTCTTAATAAATATTACAATTGAAACCAAAAACTTGTAAAAACACTAATATTGTACTACCAAGTTTATTGTTTATTTCAATCAAAACATAAACATTACACACGCAGCATAAAAGGATGCAGTGACTAAATTAAGCGGACAATTGCGACATATGTAGGTCAAGCAAGTCCGCGCCAGCCCCGGGGTGAGCCCACGCCCTATTCGGGAGCTTTTCACTTTCGATAGCTGTCGCAGTTCCAGTTCGAGATGAGAGTAGGTACTGTTCATATAACTAACGCCTGAAATATGAATTGAGTGAAATGTGGAGTGAGGTCGGGAGCGAGAGTGGGGTGGGTTGGCGGCAAGCGGAGGTGGGTCCGGCCGTTGGAACAACTTCTGCCTGCGTTGGAGGTCACGCCGCGGGTGACGCAACGCGATACACAACCAGTTTATATAACCGACAACACCAAAATACACCAGTCAAATCTAGAACCAGCTTACTCTAATGCAGGTTCAACGCCCTTGTTACTCGTTTGTAATAATTGTGAACCAAGGAATAAATGCATAAATAGTAATAATTACCAGTGCGACGACGGAGTCGATGGCTCGGTTGAAGCGATCGCAGAGAGCCCGCATGCTCTCGTACGAGTGGGTGTTGTAGTCGCTCAGGATGTTGTTTTCCAGAGCGGCCTTCATGTCCGGCAGGTCGTCGCACACCCACCTAAACAACATATTTTATATTTAGTAACACTGTATGTTGCATTGCCACAATTTATTACATACGTATGTATACTCAAGGGTAAGCAAAGAGTAGAGAATGCCGAATGCTACGATCCTTAGGGCCTTATCACACTAGCGATTTGCGGGCGAATTGATAACGATTTCGCCGCGAGCGCGCAACGATGTCGCTATGAGCGTGCAGCGAGTTAGCTGCGTATAGCGCCAAAAACTCCATATTGTACTCTCGTACAATAATAATAGGGAGTCTTCGGCGCTATGCGCGCTCCCAGCGACATCATTGCACGCTCGCGGCGATATCGTTGCGCTTGCGCGCTCGTGGCGCTATCGTTACGCGCTCGCAGCGAACTCACTGCGCGCTCGCCTTCGCTTTCAACTCGCCCGCAAATCACTAGTGTGATAAGGTCCTTCCTTACACGCCTCTTTCGCTTCAATCACACTCATATATCGTTTCATATAAGCTCGTTAGTTGCGAGACTTAAGAGTACTGTAGGAATTAGGCTGTATACCGCTGGCAGGTGGTAAAAATGACCACCTGACAGGTTAGACTAACCTAGTTTTATATAAAGGGATAGGTTTTTTTATATATTGTGTTTCTAGAATATAACTTTAAAACAGATTGACAGCGGTATACATCGCAGATTGCTCCCGATAGCGTAAGCGGCTGGTGCTATGCTATGTAAATGTATTTTTAAGTTCTGAAATAAATCCAAATGATTGAAGAAGTTGTTTATTTTGAACTAAGTTTAAAGTCACGCGCGTTGATCCCCAGTACCTAAGCTCTCACCTAGTTACAGTCCCCACAGTACCTACATCTATCTAACCTGGCCCTTTTCAATTCGTGAAAATTGATCAACGTATCTAACGTAACTGACGGTTAAATGTGATGCAGTCTCTATTTGTTTTGTTCGAATAGCCGGAGACGGCATCACATTTAACCGTCAGTTAACACTAATCAATGGATAGTGAAACAGCCCCTAAGTGTAGCTTTTAGCTTGATTAATTAATGACTTCGATGCCATCAAAGCGATATCTGTTCAATCTTGTACCTTGTTTCTTTACATAACGTTAATATTTATTTTCTATGAGCAAAGCAACTAATGATATAAGTAGACGATATTAGATCAGTATAGCACATATTAAGTATATTTCGGTCCCTCGAGACAGAAATTAATCCAGCGATCCCGATCGAGGACAATATCAAGGTCACGCGGGAGGGTGAACCAGTGCGGTCCGGTCGAGAAGAGGTCACAGCCTCAGCGCACCGCCGTCGCCGGCCCTCGAATCGACTCCTAAACGCCAAACGATCGGTCGACCCAAACTGGTTCCCTGCTAATTTTCGACTTAGAATAATATTATAGTATAACAAACTGCCCAAGGGCGTCTCGGGCCAGCCAATGTGGGGTTCAGTACTAATATGCGGTAAATATTCAATTTTAAATACTGATCGTCACTTAATAATAATAATAATCAAATTTGTTGAATGAATTTCGGTACAAAATAACATAAAATGCAATATTTCACTTAAAATCTATGTAACACATGTGCCTGAACTAGGATAATTCCTGTATCTCAGGCTAAACGAGATAACATTTACATACTAAAATACCTAATCATCAAGGAAAAACAAAGTATGGTGTATAAATATGTAGTATCTACGTAGAAGTTATACTAAATCAAAATAACAAATTTATAATATACTAGCTTTTGCCCGCGACTTCGTCCGCGTGGAATAGTAACTTTGGAAAGTTTTTAATTTATTTAGGGTATTCTGCCAATAATAGAACATAGAAACTTCTACGGTTTATGAAACATATTTTAATACATTGCTTTATATCTCAACTAATTTTTTTTGTTCTTCCATTCTGTGGTAAAACATAAATATTTTGCGGGTAGCCACATTTTAGCAATACGACGTGTATTCTACCCTGTCAACACAAAAGGACTAATTCTTCATAGTGAACTCTTGACACCTTACGTCCTTTATTGTAAGTTAGGAAGGTACGATTATAATTAAGACAGCTTTTTTACTTTTAATTAAAATGTCATATCGCTGAAATAATGGAACTCACTCGTGAAAATATTCGTGCTATGATTTATTACGATTTTCGACGTGGTTTAACGCAACAACAGTGCGTAGATCAATTAACTTCGACTTTTGGTGATGAAGCTCCATCGAAAACCTATTGTGTATCACTGGTTTAGTGAGTTTAATCGTGGACGGAGTAAGCTCACGGACGAAGTTAAGGAAGGTCGCCCGAAATCCGTCGTTGTGGCACAAAATATTGAAGCTGTGCGAAAACTTATAATGCAAGACCGTCATGTTACGTATCGCGAGAAAGAGGACACTCTGGCCATATGTATGACGAGCATTCATAAAATATTACATGAACATTTGTGTGTAAAAAAAAATTGTTTGCGTTGGATCCCGCACAACTTAACTCAAGATCAAAAAGAAGCTCGCGTCGAATGGTGCAAAAAAATGTTAAAAAAAAAATACCCGAGGCGACTCCAATGGGTGACTCAAAATCTGTTTATAATATCTACACAGGTGACGAATCCTGGATCTATGCGTACGATCCCGAAACTAAACAACAATCAACAGTGTGGGTGTTTCAAAATGAGCCGAACCCTACGAAAGTAACTCGTGCAAAAAGCACCTTAAAGCAAATGGTGCCTGCTTTTTTGGTATTAATGACCATGTGGCTACAATACCACTGGAGAATCGTAAAACGGTCAATTCGGAGTGGTACACGACCGTTTGTTTGCCGGAAGTATTTGAATAAATACGCAAAAACAAACAGCAACGAAAGAATCATACTTTACAGCTGTCATACATCTTGCGAAACAACTACATTTTTGGAAGGTCAAAAAATAGAATTGACGGGTCGCCGGAAGCCCTGATTTGGCACCCAATGATTTCTATTTATTCCCAAATGTAAAGAATAAATTAAGTACGTGGTCAACGATTTTCGACCCGTGAAGATGCCGTCGACGCCCCCATTATTTTTCATCCCCATATTTTCAAGTAAATAGGTCAAAATTTGAAAAGCCAATGTTTTTTAGGGTTCTGTACCTCAAAAGGAAAAATTATCTCGTAAACGCGCGGAGTATAGGTATCGAGTTGAAATTAAAACCCTAAACTCAGGCCAATGTCCCGAAAGCTGTGAAAAAAGTCAAAGCAATCAAAAGCTACAGTCATTAAAAAGGTGTTTGCATACAAATCGCCTTAACAGAAAAAGTTATAGGTACTTCCGGCTGTCCTAGAAACTTGGAATTTTGCATAAAAGTAGCTTATATCACAACAAATAAGAAAAATATGAAAATCATAATTTTTTATGTCTATGTCAATAAGCCATCTAAAATGACCCCACATTGCGTACATTTTGCTTATGAGCTTAGAAGGCTCTGCTAACACAGCATCATCCCCTCTGCTAACATCCCCTCGCAGGTAAAATTTTCAAAAACGCTTGAACAAAAATCTATTTATTTTTTATAAGTACCCAATGCCAAGTTTCATAAAGAACCATCGATTTATCTTCGACAATGACGATCTTCCGTATAAAGTTTCATCCCCTATTTCACCCCCTCGCAAAAAGGTTTTTTAAAAACGCGCGAACAATTATCTATTTATCTCTTATCACGTGCCCAAATGCCAAGTTTCATAAAGAACTATCGGTTTATCTTCGACAATGACGATCTTCCATATAATCTTTCATCCCCTATTTCACCCCCTCACAGGAAGACTTAAAAAACGTGCGAACAAATATCTATTTAACTCTTTCCACGTGCCGAAATGGCAAGTTTAATAAAGATTTCCGAGGTACCCAAAGAAGAATGGTCACTGACATTTTCAAAGTGGTTTAGCCGGATGAAAAAGTGTATACGTGCTCACGGTGAATACTTCGAAAAAATAGATATCAATAAGAAATAATAAACCTTGTAGTTTTATAATATCTAATTTCTTTGGGCATGACGCTCGTATCGATCATACGAATGCATAAATCACTGGTTCTGAATTATAAACTTAAGGAGATGCCGTATACTATACACATAATTAACATATCCACTTTTTAGGGTTACAGTGACCACCAACCATTCGTCGTTAATACTAAGCTACTACGTTTTTTTATGTGTATTAGGCAACGAACAGCAAGAAGTAGGTATGAACTGATGAAGATGCCTAACATTGATGACTGTTGAGCTAGATTAGATAAAGCGTGATTTATACCCCACACAAAGTAAGAAACACAACCTGGCACCTGACCTGTCCTATGTGTGTATTGCGTATACATATTTATATTTACATGAATGTATGTATGTATAGCACACCACCATCACACGTATCACTCCGGATTATTGGCGGTAGTTCTTTTGGCTGTTTCTTCGAAGAACCAATTACGTTTTTTTTCGCACTAGTTGGTGCAAAAACAACTTAATATTAGGGTCGATCAACTTTTTCTCGTCACTCGTTGCTGTAGTTACGGTCTCCCGAGTCTTTCTTTAATTAAATCGTAAGTTTATACGATTAAAATTTGCCAAACATTCATTTTTGTGGTGGTTTTAGGCCCCTTCTATAATTGGTCATCTAATAAGCATATTGGTATGATGTGAAATAACATTTCTTCTATTAAACTGTACTAGATACTTTTTGTCTCCTCGCTGAGGGGACAGAATAACAACAAGAAATAGTTGATCCACCCAATAGTTCCTTCGAAGGAACAGCCAAAGGAACTATCGCGAATAATCCCCCATCACTAGTTTTGTGCAGGTACACTATAGAGTAGCTTCGGTGATGCAGCGCTTGCGGGGCAGCACCAGCAGTCTCCTGAACACCATCCTGGAGCGAATGGAGTGCCCGATAGTAGGGCACTGGAATGACTGTCACTGGCGCTCCAAAATTACCCTTTTTAATAATGGTTAGCGATTTGTTAGACGCATTTCCTGATATATTTTTTTTCTTGTATAAAAAAATCCGATCACCTTCTTTCCCTATAGACATATTTTCTGATATGTTTATTTTGTTGTATAAAAATTTCCGAATGCATTCTTTCCCTATAGACATAACTTCTGATATTTTTATTTTCTTGTAGAAAAATTTCCGAACGCATTCTTTTCCTATAGACGTATTTTCTGATATTTTTATTTTCTTGTAGAAAAAATTCCGATACGCCTTTATAACCGATCTTATTATTTACTGATATAATTTTTTACGTTTAGAAAAAGAGCAGTTGTCAGTTTTATTTTTGTTTAGCAAATTTACTTCCCTATGACAGAGTTGACGGAGCCCCACGTGGGGCTCCTATTTCTGGCAGCGTGCCCTTCGGGCATATAAAGCAACCTAACGAACCTATTTATTTATTTGAACCAACCTATCTACTTTGTTTTTGTTAATCGAAAGCTTTTGACATTCTACATAGACGTATGTGTATCAAGTTTATGACAAATAATATTATTAATTTTGTACTTCGATATTATATTCATTCGACCAGTCGTGTTGTATGTATTTTGAACGTTATAGATTACGAACATTATTCATTTAGGCTTTCGACATTCTAGACGTATGTGTCTGTGTTTATGACATTTGATTTTAGATGTTATGCTACGTAACCGTAAAATCACTTGAATAAAGTTAAGGCTTCATAAATAATAAGATCGTTTATAAAGGCGTTTCGGAAATTTTTATACCATATAAAATATAGATCAGTTAATAATAAGACTGGGTAAAAGGCGACTCGGTTTTTTTTCTACAAGTAGAAATATATATCAGATAATATTAAGACCGGGTAAAAAAGCGATTCGGTTTTTTTTGTACAAGTAGACATATAGATCAGTTAATAATAAGACCAGGTAAAAAAGCGATTCGGAAATTTTTCTACAAGTAGAAATATAGATCAGTAATTATTACGATCAGAGGAAAAGTCGATTGGATTTATTTATACAAGAAAAAAAAACAGGAAATGCGTCTAACAAACATGACTTAATTTAAATTTAATTCTCTACTTGATTATGTTTTAATTTTAATTTTAATTTTATGACACTAACGTAGGTAATAAGATTATTGTTACTAACACAATATGAACTGATTGTTTGAGATAAATGATTATTATAAAGCTCTCCTCACAGATCAACAAATAAACCTTTCGCAATAAATATCCCAGTGACTTCCTTGGCGAGTATAACGATGGCTTACTGAGACAAGGTTGTACTGCGAGTATTTTTACCTATAACAAGATATGTAATTTCTAACAGATTTTTCAACGTCAGGGTGCTCGATCGCGAAAAACGTTTGACCCCGATTCTTCTCAACGTACCTACCTAACAACTGCTGCGTGCTCTAGTTTTCAGTTTCAATTACGGGTTAGTAGGTTTACATGTCATTGTGTATATTTAGCAATGTTTACATGGGACAGTGTGACAAATTCGAGTCAAATTTAATATAAAGTAGGTACAGTAAGCGTCCAAGGCAGCTGGCTCATTACGTATACATACCTTGTGCGTCCGAATAGCAAAGATAGAGAAGAGAAATGGTTGTAATTCATAGTCAACAAAATAAAACTGCACAAGTGTGAATTAAACTTGCGTAGCGAAGGTTCCGCATTTCTCTATTGCATTATGGGAAAATTCTATGTTAATTTAAATATCAGCAACTTTTTATAGGTGTTCCTGTAATCTTTAGGTGTACCTATTTCTATAGGTAATTTTATGTATACATGTTTTTTTTATTTGGAGCTGATGTTTTTGGAGATAGGTAATTATTATTGGTAATAGTAAATTTTCGTCTATTTTCTAAAATAACTTCCAAACTATTTATCTTACTATAGGTAGGCATAAGAAATATTTATTTAAGTTTCATACAACCAACTCTTTCAATAAATGTGTCAGAAGGTAGAGTGCGTTTTTTTTTTCTAAATTACAATGAGTATCCCCCATGAGTGTCCATGTTTGGGTCACCAACTTACAAATAACAAATACGCACCAATTTTCGATTTTTCAGCAGTTTCGGAGCAAATTTGGTGTGACAGAAGGATAGTCAGACAGACACGCCATTGATCCTACAAAGAGTTTTTTTATCCCTTTCGAGATAGGGAACCCTAAGAAGAAACGTATTTTTTTTTTTCGGTAAGTTCAGTAATACGTTACAGTCAAGTGCAAAGATATCGACACCGCCAAAGTAACAAAAATATGTACTTATGTATACACAACTATGCATTTAACACTTTTAAGGCCGTGTACTCGTGTACGTATTTTTGTATCTTTGGCCGTGTTGATATATTTGCACTTGACTGTATCCTTCGACGAACCCGAGTCAGACTCGCACTTGACCGATTTTATGCATACACTTGAGTAATACCTACTTACACTTATAAAGTCCGATTTTGTAGGTCGAGCGCGGGCAGTAGGGCGACAACGACACTGCTGTACAAGTTGTTTGTATATAACGTACGTACATTACGTACCTATACCTATCTATTATTCGGCGCGAAACCGCCTCGGTCATTGCCCCCACGTCCTTCACGCTTTACACACGCACGTCATATCAGAACAAGCCCATACACATAGGTTGCTACAATCTACACAACTAGGTACAATCGATAAAGATAACGCAGTATACCTACCTACTTAGGTATATTTCAAATAGTTACTTACTTCAGTTTTGTTGGCACACCCACTACTACATTCTGGGATGTATTTAATTATTTCATATGTGATTTTATACTATGCTGATTAAACAGCCCAAAAAACAATTCACACAAGTAACAAAGATGATTGTTCCTACCTTATTGTTTCTACTATTTCTAGTGCTCCATCGTGTTTGTCCTGTAAAAGAAAAAAATGTTAAATTACAAGCTTCCAAGGAGATTATAGTAGTTCACAAAACGGGATGTTTCATTTATGTTAGTTACTTAGTTTTCCAATGATTTCTTTCATCATCCCAGCCTATATACGTCCCACTGCAGGGCACAGGCCTCCTCTCATAATGAGAGGGCTTGGGCCGCAGTTCCCGCGCGGGCCCAGTGCGGATTGATTTCTTTATGTTAATATTTTGCAACGGTTCTTATAATTCTGCAACAAAAATGGAACATGTATGACCATGGTCCATCTTAATATGTATCTGCTTCTGGAGGAAATCAACCCAATGACCTCTTACTTCATAGTCAGGGTCATTTATTTATACTACTACTGCAATAATGTTTTTTCAAGATAACTATTGAGTATCACACACAAAAGGTAACTTTGAATTATTTCTTGACAACATAGATATCTTTTCCCAGCACATAATAGTATGTACAGTCAGCAACAAAGATATGGACACAGCCAAAGTGCAAAAAATATGTATACACAACCTTAATGTTAAGGCAATAAAGTCCTGTATACATGTTTTGGCACTTCAAACGTATGTATATTTTTGTTATATTCGTTTTATTCGGTATTCGGCATATTCTAATTCTATTCGGATAAATCACTGAATGTTTGGCAAAGTGGTACTCAAAATTTTTACTGTATTGAGCCATGTGTGAGTTGAGTGTTAAATGTGTTATTTTTATGAGGTACAGTGAGGCTTTATGTTTTTGTTGACACTGTTGGTTTATTTGCAATAACAGCAAATAAAAAAGGTGATTATTAACAAACATAAAAAAAATATATAAGTAAGATCTTTATAATAAAATATTATGTTAATATAATCGATCATGTCTTTATTGTGAGAAATTAAGCAAGTTTTTTGTTTTAATCAAGTTGAATAATATTTATTAAATTACATTAAAAAAATAAAAAATGAATCATATCATATCAGGGCCAATCAACTTTTTTACCGACACTAATCTGGCCGTGACATTTTTCAAACAATTGCAGATTTTTGTAAGTAAACATGTTTTTTCTGTAATTTAATAGATGGTGTACATGAATTCATGCCATGTAAGTTTAAGCTATTAAACCGTGAAATATCTTGTTGGAAGTACGTTTTTTGGTAACGCCAGAGACAATTTTGGTCACCGCAGTCTGGACAACGCAGGAGACGCCCAAAGTGTCGGTAAAATAGTTGATTGGCCCGTCAGCCAGTGAAATTACTGGCACTTGAGGTATTCCATCTTAAGCCTCTAGGTTGGTAACGCATCTGCAATACCCCTGGTGTTGCAGATGTTTATGGGTGGTGGTGATCTCTTACCATCAGGAGACCCACTTGCTTGTTTGCCATCCAGTTGAATTAAAAAATATATATATTTCGTTTCTACTTAGGAATCACAAATATTCTCTTATTATTTGTCTGACATAATAAGGCTGCGGTAAAATATTTATTGTTGAATTTTTAAAAGGATAGTTTTTGTACTTGACTGTATGTAGCATGTAATTTCTGCAATGCTGAACAGTTTTTTTTTTTCACTAATACAGGGTTTCGCAAAGTGGGGTACGCGAACCCCTAGGGGTTCGCCATTCGACGGTAGGGGGTTCGCTTCGCGACAAGTTTTACGTAAGGGTGGCGTAATGACTGGCAGGCACTGGCGGCACACATGGCAGCGCGCGCGCGACTGATTTCATCGTTCAACAGTCAATTTTATTGTTTTCTTTGGGAGGTTAGAGGGGGGGGGGGGATTTAATTAGTTAAGGGGTTCGCTGTCACCTGGAAAATTTAACAGGGGTATGTGGAGCCGAAAGTTTGAGAAACCCTGCACTAATAGATAACTATTCTCCTAATGCCCAGAGTCCTTTATAAATATATAAATATATATCTATCATAAATGGCATAAAGTTTGATGTTCATAAATCAAAAATTTTACTTGGGCGTTAGGAGGCACTATTCCAAATTAACATACAAGACAAGGTTAATTTTTACCACAGGGAATGTGCAAAGTCTATTTAATAATATGTTTTTATAGTGTTATTTCACAAAACAGATAGGTACAGAAATCAATCTACATACATTGTGCGCTCGAGCAATACAATATCTCGGACGGGTTGGGATCAGTGCGAGCGCGAGTGCCATCCGCTTGAGACACGCGTCTGTGAACTTTTTTGTGCAATAATGAAAAATGCGTAATAAATTCGCAAATCACTTTAAAATATAATAATCATCCATTTCCCCTATGTCGAAATCGTCGCAAGATATTTTCTGTGACAAATTTGTGATATAACAATGACATTAGCATTAAAATATTCAGTTATTATTAACTTATATTTCCATTCTTCTTGTTTCATTCTCAACATTAAATCAAACAGCCAGATAGGAGTGCCACTACCGCAATAGTTTTTTGTGCATAAGTCATAGTTGACAACCCTAGAGCGCCGGCGGCGTAGGTATGAAAAGTGAAGTACATACATGAGATTGACTTCTTTACCTATCTGTTTTGGGGTAATGTGTACTAATATGTACAGTCAAAACCGATTATAAAGACACCAGTTATAACAACATATCCGATATAACCAAAAAAATCTCAACACAATCTTATATACCAAGGTAACATGGGTTATAACAACCAATGGTGTCTAATGACCAAATATTGCTGTCCCTTCAATGTCTTTATAAACGGTTTTGACTGTACTTGCAAAATGCTTTTAAAATATGTGTACACACATATTTACACACACCCTTTCAGTTCACTTCAAAAAATAGATATATTATTCATTTTTGCATAAAGTTTATGATGTTATGGTAAATTATGTATTTCGGCATTTCTCCACTAATTGGAAAATCATAGTCCTTGCCTTTTTTGGAAAAACATGTTGAGATAGATGTCAAAGAAAAATGTTTGTGTTTAAAAACAATCATATTTTTTAACTTGTCTAATATTATTCCAAAAATAAAACCACCTATTTAATTACAATTTTTCAAACACCCCAAAAAACCCCTGACATGTCCACAACCCAAAATTTTAGAAGTATCAGGTAATATTAGCCATGTTTTACAATTAAGCAAGATTTCTCTATTGAACTTAAAAAAATGATTACTTACACTTGAGATAATAAAGTAGTATCTCAATTAATATGCATGTAATTTTATTAACATTGTCCCAAGACTACAAAAACAGTACACTGTTGCCTGATTCTGGTTAATATAAAAATAATTGATAAGGTTGACATTTGAACATACATTTATTAGGTATAAACAACATTGTAGTTGTGGTGCAAAACCATTTTTACTGTTCAATTCATCATAAATTGAAGAGAAAGCTGGCAGGGACTGTTAAAATTTTTTAATTAGTGGAAAAATTATTTTAATGGTATATAAACTATAACTGGGTAATCCATAAGCCCAAATCAACATTTTTTAAAGTATATTAAATAATTTATTATCTACATAGACCTATATAAACTGATATTGATAATATAAACAACATCCACAACCATAAATAAACCAGAAATAAAGTTAGTAATTTCAGATAGTTGCAAGGTCTCAATGATACATAATATTATAATATAAGCATTATAACAGGTTTCTGCCAGGCTGTATTATTTTCTGTTGTAAATTGTATTACAATTCCAAAAAAATCTAATACCAACAGACACTATCTGAAAATAATACCAGACATTTTTTTCTCACCTCCAGAAACCAGTATTATATTAGTCTTAATCCACAACTAGAACTGAAATATTTTGTTCATACCATCCCTGATTTTTAAGAAAAAATTAAAAGCACTTGCATAAGTTTACTAGGTAGGTTTCACTGGTGCAGAATACAACATTAAATCATTTCTTTTTGTTTTGAACTTTTAATGGGTACATTCTCTGTGTTGATCTTCAAGAGTAGCAAAGTATAAGTTATGACACTAGTTTGTTAGCCTTGGCTATTAATTAAAGGTTCCTACACATCATACTTTAAAAATCCCTAATTAGTTTTTGTTTTTCTTTTGTACGTAATTTTTGTGTTTTTATATGTCTTTTTGTTTTGTATAATTTGAATTTTACAGCACATTGGTGTTTTAACTGAAACACTAATTTTTTGTTGACAAATAAATAAATCATCTAGGGTGAAAATGTAAATAAACCATATCAACCCCGTTTCATGTGAGCTTTCATATGACAGCACAAATTTCAACATTATATCTAATTATAATAGCATACATATATTAATTGTTAGTTATAAAAAAAAATCCTTAAGAGCAAAGAAAGCACATCCTGCTATGGAATTATACACTGAAATTATCCATAATAACATGTGGATGTTAAATTAATGATTACTGCAACTATGGCACACATATAAATTTCCTGCAGATAATTCTTTTCAACCATGCAATTAAAAAAGCAAATTTTGATGTGTTGCCTAATGATAAAGTATTATTATTATTATTTATAATGCACAGGCAACTTATAGCTGATGCTGATAGTATGTTGATTGTAAAACAAATAAAAATTTTATCACACCACTACAATAACATACATAATTATCAAACAAAGTGGATTTATATAAATCTTCTTTACTACTTATAGTAAGAGTCTCTTAATTGTTTCCAATTCTGATAGTAGTAAAAGATTACCACTGAGTGGGAGGAATGTCAAAGACCTATCTAATAGGATTAAATTTCAATAAAATTGAATGAAATCAACCTGTTGTTGTTGTTGAATCATTTGATAAACAATACAATTGGTTCTATCCTATTCTCTGAAAGTCTCTGCTTTCACTGGTCTAGACAGCATTACCATGATAATAAATGTATCATAACATAAATTATGTAGCATATAAATAGAGATAATAGTGCAGCCAATCATGATATTTCATGTGCGCTCAAAATGGAAATGACGATGATCTACAACTACAACGGGCAGTGTATACAGAACCATCTAAAAAAAGCCGACACCTTGACAAAACACGAGGTCAATACACTCAAGACTGCAAGACCCATGTGATATCAAGAACAGCATGTTACATTCTTCGTGAGACAAACAAGTTGTTGTTTGTGATTTATGAGTACAAATACTACTACAATCGATATGAACTAAAACTAAAACTAAACTCTTGACCACATTTTATGGCGCGAAAATAAGTATTCTCCAGTTAGAGGGTTATCTATGACCATGAGCATATAGCGACACTATCTTTTAAAAGGAAAAACTGCGATAACACACGCGAAACACATAGTTCATTATCATATCGAGATACCAAAGTAAAAATATACACGATTTCCTTACCGAACCATGACCCGAAGTGAGGGGCCATGTATAAACAACAGGTTCTGCGCCTGCAGGAGAGTGCAGGCGTAAATCCAAAGCCATGATAAGGAAACCGCTGCATGAATGCACACACTTTTCACTTAAACACTAAATTTATCACTAAAAACATTAGATATTTTAACATAATTTCACTGCACTTTCACACACACACACTCCGCACAACCGGGCGCCATGTTGAAATTATATATATCATGGCGGACGGACACTTCCGTGTGGCCATATTTAAAAATGTAACTATTTTTTTTGTAAAGAGCTTATTACACTTTACTAAAATAGGATTCTAAATCATTAGAGATCCTTAATTAGGAAAGTGTAATAAGACATTAAAGTTATATTGGACATAGAGCGTTTTCACATTATCCAATCCGATATCGTTATCGGATGACGAAGGACAACATACAATAGCCGACACCATTTGCTGTTTTTAACATAGTTCCGACAAAATCGTTCCGATACGGCCTACTCAAAATGGGCGTTACGCATCGGGCTCTGCGCACGCAGAGACAATTTAGATACACGCATAGCACACATACAAAACAAACATTATCGTCCGACACCTCACTGGCGGGCGTCCAACGGTGCCACCAACATATCGGTGTCGGCTCCGATATCAGATCGGGCCGGACAATGTGAAAGACAGGTACCTACATATTTCATACATTTTACTTGCCCCGATATCGTATCGTCGTCCGATAACGATATCTGATCGGATAATGTTTTTTATAGTTTTAAATTAATTATTTTCAATGCCTGTAAAACGCCTTTGATCAACTTTTTTTTTACCTAACACCTTAGTGTTGGCA